>NW_020799099.1:3388996-3454967 GCF_003259725.1 Athene cunicularia
AATTAAAAAAAAAAAAAAAAAAAAAGGTGTGTGTGGGGATTTAAGTAATACAATCACTTCTGTATAAATGTAGCTAATTATACTCTCAATTGCTGAGCATTGTTTCCTCTCCCTCTCCCTTCGTGCTGGGGTTAATTAAGCTTTCCTTAAATGTTGCATATGAATTAAGAAGAAACAAACAACAAAAACCCCTTACTATTTTCAAATGAAAAAAATCTGGCGCTAAAAAGTCCTGGCAGGCTAAACATTAGTACAATAAAACTGCTGGATTTTAAATGGTAAAAATAAAGTGACTGAAAGCCCTCTGTTTTAAAAATGAGAGACTTTCAAGAAAGACGGTTCACTGCAGGAAAGAGTACTTTCTTTCAGGAATCATCTCAAACCTGATGATGAATTATTAGTATCAAATATAAACCTCGAAGTAGACTCTCTCTGTTATCATAATGCAAATATTAATGCATATTTGCTATTCCTGCCAAATCTTATCAGTGTTGTTCCGACTCGCAGGGAACAACCTGTTCTGTGCAGATCCTGACTGAGCTAGGACTGGACTGAGTTTATCATTTTAACGCCAGTAACATCGTTTTGTTCACCTTGAGAAACCACAGCATGAGCAATGATTGCAAGAAGATACTGCACAGGTCTCTGCACTGGCCCTTTAGGATAAGCCTTAGGAGCCTCAGGACTGTGAGATGAGTAGAGCAGCTTCTGTAGAGCAGGGAACTGTCACTGGCCATGGCTCTTACCACCTACGTTAGTTAACCTGTCCTTGTTATTTACTCTTGTCAAGCCAGCAGTTTTAAGCAACTTCTTTTTTTTAAGTAGGTTGAACGACTACTACTTCTCCTGTACTAATTTTTTATTTTGAGGTTTTTTCTTTGTATTTTGCAACTTTCTAAGCTTCCTTGCTGTGTTTCCCAAGTCCCTCTTTCAATGGTACAGTATCAGAATGGCAGTGAAACCAGCACCAGCCATTCTATAGTGGTTTGATGCAACCTACTGGTGACATCCCACAGGAGCCAGGTACCAAAATAACATGTGGTCTGTGAAAGACACAATCTGTAATAACGGCCCACAGATATTTTGAATGTAACTCCTGATTTTGAATCTGCACAATGCAAAAACAGTCCTACTTAGTATATTGCAGAAAATAAGGCAAAAATATAATTTTTTAGATTTTAGTTACTTAGATGGCACATATATATTACCAAATACAACACAAAATCATAGAATGGTTTGGGTTGGAAAGGGGCTAAAAGACCATCTATTTCCACCCCCCCTGCCACAGGCAGGGACACCTTCCCCCAGCCCAAGTTGCTCAAAGCCCCGTCCAACCCGGCCTGGAACACTGCCAGGGAGGGGGCAGCCACAGCTGCTCTGGGCAGCCTGTGCCAGTGTCTCACCACACTCACAGGGAAGAATTTCGTTCTTACATCTAGCCTAAATCTACCCTCTTTCAGTTTAAAACCATTACATCTCATCCTATCCCTACACCCCCTGATGCAGAGTCCCTCCCCACCTTTCCTGTAGCCCCTTTCAGTACTGGGAGGCCGCAATAAGGTGCCCCCAGAGCCTTCTCCTCTCCAGGCTGAACACCCCCAACTCTCTCAGCCTGTGTTCATAGGGGAGGTGCTCCAGTCCATGATCATCCTCATGGCCTCCTCTGGACCCACTCGAGCAGGTCCATGTCCTCCTTCTGTTGAGGGGCTGAGAGCTGGACACAGCACTGCAGGTGGGGTCTCACAAGAGCAGAGTAGAGGGGGAGAATCCCCTCCCTCGACCTGCTGGCCACACTGCTCTGGATGCAGGTTGGCTTTCTGCGCTGTGAGTGCACATTGCTGGCTCACAGTCAGTTTTCTATCCACTAATACCCCCAAATCCTTCACTGCAGGGCTGCTCTCAGTCCACTCACGGCCCAGCTTATACTGGTGCTTGGGATTGCCCCGACCCCTGTGCAGGACCTTGCACTTGGCCTTGTTGATCTTCATGAGGTTCTCACAGGCCCACCTCTCCAGCCTGTCCAGGTCCCTCTGGATGACATCCCTTCCCTCCAGTGTGTCAGCTGCACCTCACAGCTTGGTGGTGTTGGCAAACTTGCTGAGGGCGCACTCAGTCCCACCGTCCATGTTGCCAACCAAAATGTTAAACAGCGCTGGCCCCAACACCAATCCCTGAGGAAAATTGCTCATCACTGCTCTCCACATGGACATCAAGCCATTGACTGCAACTCTTTGAGTGTGACCATCCAGACAATTCCTTATCCACCAGCCGGTCCATCCATCAAATCCATGCCTATCCTATTTAGAGACAAGGATGTCATGCAGGACAGTATCAGAAGCTTTGCACAAGTCCAGGTAGATGATGTCAGTTGCTCTTCCCTTATCCACCAATGCTATAACCCTGTTGTAGAAGGCCATCAAATCTGTCAGGCACAATTTGCCCTTGGTGAAGCCATGTTGGCTGTCACTGATCACCTCCTTATTTTCCATGTGCCCTAGCATAGCTTCCAGGAGGATCTGCTCCATGATCTTGCCAGGCACAGAGGTGAGACCGACTGGCCTGTAGTTCCCCAGTCTTCCTTCTTTTTATTTTTTAAAATGGGTTATGTTTCCCCGTTATCAGTCAGCAGGAACTTTACTAGATTGCCTCAATTTCTTAAATATGATGGATAGTGGCTTAGCCACTTCATCTGCCAGTTCCCTCAGGACCTGCAGATCCATCTCATCAGGTCCTATGGACTTGTGCAGCTTCAGGTTCCTTAGATGGTCTCAAACCTGACCTTTTCCTACAGTGAGTGGTTCTTCATTCTCCCAGTCCCCACCTTTGCCTTCTGCCCCTTGGGTGATGTGGTTGGAGCACTTGCCAGGGGAGTCTGAAGCAAAAAAGTCACTTTGAGTTTGTTGCTTCAAAAAGACATGATAAGTATGGTGTATTTGTTTTTAAAAGTCAGGCTGTTCTTTAACATGCCTATGGTAGCATTGAGGCCACACTGAGTTGTACTCAATTTCAAATCACTAGTTAAAAGGAGAGGGATTCATTTGACCACTGCTCCTCACAAACACATATAGCTGTGTCTTATAGTAGAAATCTGTAAAAAGCAGTACCAAAAGACCTGGAAATGTTTACAGTGGCTTAACTTGGGATTAGCTGAAACTGAGAACATGACTTCGATCCCATTAAAATGCAAGGGGTTTTCTTAGTCATAGAGGAATCATTTTGCTATATCAAAATCTAATCACATAGAACAGCATTGGGTAGTTCATGCATCAGTTTGTTTGATGGAAATGAACTGTTAGGAAATGACAGGCACGTAAGTTACAGAAACAGAATACGGCTGCAAGAATACATCATACTTTGAAAATTAAAAAATAAAAACTTTATATATTTTGTTATTTCTGATATCTAATTAATAATATACATTAAACTAGAAGACATTTTAATCTTTAGGAATTAAAGAAATAATCCTTGGATTTAGCAAACTCAAACATGTATTGGGTTTTAAGTGCGTAAAATAATTCCATTTGTTACAGGGAACTTTTTATGCACATGAAGATCTTTGAAATGCTGTAGGTTAACAACCTAAACTTTGACTAAGCTAGAAATGAGAAGGGATTAATAGTCTGGTTTTGGCTGAAGTGATAAAGGTGATGAAATTTACCTCAAGAGTTAAATTCAGATTTCAAACTCTCTCAGACTAATTTCTAATTAATTAAGAAGCATTATCTTCCTTGGTGCAACACATACATGAAAGTAATGAAAAACATGTTCATGGTAGATAACAGTTGTTTCAGATTTGTAAGCACACATTGCAGAGTATTTTTAGTTCCTTGGTAAAGATTACATCGATTAGCACACCGGCATCTTTTTGCACTTTCATGACATGAGCCGTAATATTATTTCACAGATTGAACACTAAAGTCTTTAAAGAGCTAACAAGACATCTTTGTCGTTCATGTTCATGATTAATTCTTATTTTTCTAGGTTTCATGTACAAATTAGACAGGTCAGAACAGAAACCTTACAAGTTACTCATGAAATCCACTGCAGATGCAGAATTCATGAAACTTGACTGCTGCAATACACATCTAGTCAACTGGAACCCAGATAATGAAAACAGTTTTGGTTTGAAACAGCTACAAAATGTAGTACATCTCCAGAATTACGTGTTTTTAAAATACTATGCCTGGCTGGATGATCCATCTGCAGATTTCCCTGCTTCACCTTTAACAGCAAATTCACTGCACGAGCTAGGGGATGTTCACTTCAGAGGAAGAGCCAGTAGACTCTCTTTCAACACTGTGAAGGCACACCTGTGTATAATTAAGTGCTAAAGATAACACAGACGTTTATAGTACAATGTGTATTGTATATATCATCACCCAAATAGGAATTTCTGAAAACCCTAAATATTACAGAAATAATACATGGTAAATGCTCCTATATAGTTTCTATAAGCAACCAAGACACAAATATAGATAGATAGATAGATAGATAGATAGATAGATACACACACATTTGTAAAGAAAGGGTAACACAAGGAGGACAAAAACCGTAAATAAGCACTGTGTTACTATATGAGCAGGTCACATGAATGCAATGATAATACTGAGTGATAACATTACCAATTAATTTTTAAAGTCTCGAATAGAAGTTGAAATCTTTTTCCATCACATGAGAGACACTTTTGGGCTGTATTTATATAACATCCTGAGTAAACTAGACAGGACACTATCCTAGAATAATGAAAGGAAAATACTTCTGCTCTGGACTGGCAGTTATCAATATGAAATATCCCTTTTTTTGCCATTGTTTGAAGTAAGGGAAATAATTAAAGTACACAAAATCATTTTGATGCCAGGACCCCATTTCCTGCGTATGTTAGCAATGAAATGCCTCCCCCCACATCCATACGTGCATTAACTCTCCACAATAAACATCATACTTACATATCACACATTTGAGAGCATTCCTAAACTGGGAAGTTGGGCAACAGCACTGCTCTGTGCAAAACCAGCCAAGTCCAGTCAGGAAACAGATTAATTTGAAAGCCTTAATTAATGACTGAACATTTATACAGCCAAGATTTATGAGTTACAAGGAAGTAAGTCCAAAACATAACACTCCCTCCTGCATGCTAGCTCTTTTTATAAAGGTAAACAATTAGCCTAGGGTAAGATACTGTCAAAATTCTCAAATTCACTTTCTTCCTCCAATTTCCAAGCATTGATAGAAGACAAATGAATTTCATGTTTTAAAAAAAAAAAATAATTATCCTGTTCTTCCATAAATATCATTATTAATAAATAAGGATTAATGAAGACAACATCTAGAATTTTTTTTAATAAATAAACCAATAAGTTTTGAATTTTTTTTTTTCTTAGCTCATGAGTGCAAAAACAGTATACAAAAGAAAAAGAGAGGAAAGAAGAGAATACCTTCTGGATGGATAAGTTTATAGAACTTATTTTCCATATATGCTTGAAGCAAATTCTAAATAAGAAAGGGAAGGTCTTTAGAGAGATATATACACTTATTAATATATAGATATAATTATATGCAAAAAACCCTCTTAAAATTAAAAAAAAATCTCCCAGGTTTTTCCTCCTTGACTTTAATTCACTGAATTCACAATTACTTTTGCAAATTTAGTAACAACGAATGTTAGAAACAAAGAGTAAGTTTTCAGCTTTCAACATTTTGACTATATTCCACTTCTGAAGAGAACTGACATCTTATTATGATGAGTGCTTGCTGTTTGAATATTAAAACAAGACTGCCAACTCTTCTTTGGAAGTCCTCAGGCCTTAAACTAGAAAAGTCAAAAACAAGAAAAGTTTTGTTCTCTCTTGTTTATACTAAATTACCGAACACATTTTCTTGCCTGCAAATTTTGTTTCACTAACAAACGAGTGCAGTTTGTTTCTACCCCCTACCCCCCGGTTTATATAACACATAAATACACAGAAATGACCACAGAAATGGCAAGATCCCATAAAGCTGTAACATGTCTGATTACAAGAGTCTGTGATGAGCCCATGTCCTTACAGCCAAACTGTATGCCCTCCCTGGCAAGGGAATTCCCCAAAACACGTCTCTCCAGGTACACAGCTACAACTGTGACTTGCAGAGGAAACCAGAAATGCAAGCAGTATGTGGCTGGGTTCTTTTTTTGCTTGCTGGTGGCAGTGCTGAACACCCAAGATCCTATCATCACCTGTCATAAGAAAACATCCCCAACAACTTGTCATCCTGGCTTCTTCTCTTCTGACCTTCATTCTCGGCTGAACGACAAAAAAACATGCCTTGCAAGGGAAAGTGGCTGCTGAAGAGAGATTGAAAGAGATTTCTTAACATGGACTCACAAATACTGATGTATGAGCTGGGTACATTCCCCACCCCCTGCTTCATCAAGTTCTCATCACACGAGATTTCACTGGGAGCAGTTCTGGAAAAAGATAAAGTTGGTTTATCATAGTAAAAAGCACGTTAAGGCCAAAATATACAAGACAAAAGAGAAGACAGATTACTGCTCTCCCCCTCTTTTCCCTCTAGGGGTGTGTTTCACTGTGTAGCGTTAACTATAATGGTCATAGTCCAGCTTTATCACAGATTTACTTTGTTTGCTAGGAAATGAAGTATCAAACACCACAAAGCCAATCTCTGTAGATGTCAATTACTCTGAAATCATAAATACCACCTCCCCACACACACACTTCTCTAAATAAGAAAATAAACGATCAAACAACCAAAATCTAAAGCAGCTCTTTTAAACTGGGCAAAATGCTCTCGGTTCTGCTCCCCTGACAATGGGGATGTCAAGACCAATTAGCAATTGCAGTCATCTTGGGTTTTGCTCTGTTTCCTTCCACTGCAAGTGGTCAACCCAGATCCAATAGCTCACTTCTATATACACAATGCCATGGACAAATTACAGAAGACTAAGACCTGAAAGGGTTTTTTTCTACCCAACTATCCTTGATGTTTTCATTACTCAAAGACAGGAAACAAACAAGCTTAAACTGAGAACTAGGTGATAGTTTGAAAAAGTTTAATTAAAAAGCAAAATGGTCCATGGAATTGCTTCTAACACAGCTAATAATTCGCTGCAGAGTTATTACTGTGCTGTTTCCATCTGCCAATAACCATTTAATCCTTTTGCCAAAGGCAATCTAAAGCTTTATGTATTTCCATATGTACTTAAGGGAAACTGTAAAAGATAACTTGGAAATAAGAACTTCCAATTTTTGATATACAAAAATCTGAGCTACAGCAGTGCATGCACCCATCAGCTTTTCAGTAGTGTTAAGAAATGTTACTTGACAGCTTCTACTCCAGGCAATGGTTTGAATGTTAAGACCAAAGTTTTGTGCCAACACAAAATCTTTGTTAGGATTCAAATACAAAACAGAAAGCCAGCTACAGATAGCTTCCTTTAAAAGTGCCTTCTTAATGGGACTGCAGCTCTCCTTCTCAAGAGGAGCCAGTGTTCAAGCATGCTGCAAAAACAGAAGTTACATGGCAAGAATAAAAATGTCCCTGTTTGACAGTGTAGGCTTGGCTGCAAATACTTGAGAACTCCACTGTTCCTTCATTCGGCATTGGTGACTATCTTAATTACTAACAACTTCTCAAACTGTTTCAGAATTACTGCTGAGCAGCTTAATCTCACCAAAAAGCTCCAACAACATTGTTGCTAAAGTTTGAGAATAAGAAAGCAGAACAAAAGCAGATATTTCAACTATTCTATCCAAAAAACCCTCACTTAGAAAAGTAAAATTATACATAATCAAAACCTCTTTGAAAAGAATGCAGAAGAGTGCATTTTCAAACTCAAATAACTTAATGTGATGACAAGTGTGTAAGCTTGCAGCTCACACACATTTTAAGTGATGGCAAGTATTAAAGCATATCATAAATATGCTTTAATACTTAATGCATTAAAATGTTGAGAAAAAAAAATAAAGAAAAACCTCTCCAAATACTTTGTCAGTAATGATCATCTCTCCCAAAATAAATGCAGAATCTACTTTATACAAATGAAATATTATTTCTATTTTAGGAAGAAGCGATGGAAGAGAACAGTTGATGCACGTTCTATACAAATGTAGCTTTAATAGTGACCACTCTAAAGCCTGAAATTCAGTACATTTATTGTTCAAGATATTCACAGTCTAATGGCACACTTACTGATTTTATTAGATATTATTTTTTTATTCATTACCAGGTTCCAGATTTTCTCAACAGAAACAATTACTTTGCTGATGGACTGCCAAAGGCAAACATCCTATTTTGTATGTACACAAAGATACCAATATAAATTCAAATCTTTTAATTTATACACAGACACCTCTCCAATCTTTGGAGTTCAGTGAAGTGTAAACAGTTAGTGTTGCCATTAAAATATACATTCTTCATTCACAGCAATAATACCCAGGTAGATTAATAAGCTTTTATACCTGGGCTCTATTATTCCTTTGCCATTCATTAACATTTCTTCTACTTTGACAGCAATTTAACTGGCACAGTACCAGAAATACAAGTAGGTCAGCACAAGGTGTTCCTCTGTATGGTTGCATCTGGTATAAACATCCTGAGTTAGCCTTCAGGTACTACATTTAAATAGTCCTAGTGCCAATTAAGATAATAATCAAAACTATTTTGGATATCATTGTCCGAGTACTACCCTTATTTTTGGAAGACTGATTCTGCACAGACAGACAGGAAATTTTCCTGCAGAAGTGGGGAGCCCTCTGCAGCTCTCCTGGCCAAGCTGGTGCCCGAGATTATGCCTCAGTGCTACTTCCATGGGAAACCTCCTTGAAATCCTCTGCATACCCAAGAGGAAAATGTATACACACGTAGAGAAAGGTAAATTGAACGCTGAGGTTTAACAGTCAGATATTGTATACTATTGAAAGTAATCCTAACAGGCACTTAAGCTAGTCAGACACACGCTAATCTTAAGGGCATGCCAAACAGCAATGACAAACTCCCCCCCCTTTATGAAAAAAGGGGATGAAAATCAGCGGTCTCGCAGTAAGTGAAACAAAAAACTTCCAGACATATTTTTTGCTAATGCACTAAGACATATTCAGTATATGAGGTTCATGTATAAGAGTCAGGGATCAGGAATTAATTCTCTATGAAGTGCAATGACATTTTGGTGACTTTAACTTGCATGCCTCGTGTTACACTTTAGGACCAGAGTTGAGTTAAACTCAATGCAGCAAGCTCACTTTTAACCGCCTACTCTGCTGCACATCATAATCTATAAGATCAAGTGCCACTACTACAGGTTTAAATCAGAAAAAGAGGTCAGTGTGAGGAAGAAGTGCTTAATTTTTTTTTCTTTTCCTTTTTTTTAACATAAAAGCAAATTTTACCACTCTGAACTGATAGGAACATTTCTATTACATAAATGAAAATACTTCAAAAGGCAGAAAAATAAACCAGTACTTTCAATTCCTTCCTGATAATTGCAAACGCTGTTTTTTCTCCGAACATTATATACCCCCATTTGCCATCACTGGCATACTGAAATCATGTGCTTTAAGACATTGAAGAATAATCCCCGCTGATTAAAAAAAAAAAAAGAGAGAGAAGAATGAATTAAATTAAAAGTTGCTAGAAATAACTCACAGGCAAAAAATAAAACTAAAAGAAAACAATAGCAGTAGCCTGAAGAGACATATTTTTTCCTTCAGGAATGAATTCCCATCTGCTTTTAAAGAGCAACATGTTTTTCCATTGCTGGGAATTACAGCCAAAAAAACAGGACAATAACGCAGCAAAGCCACAGGCAAGAGGGCAAGTGAAGCTGGCTGACAGAGTATCAGTCTGGGTCCCTCTTTTATAAGCCCGTGTTTCGGTGACAGCTCAACAGTCCCCTGCTGAGCTGGCAACACACTCTCCTCTGCCACCCTCAGCAAGCTCCTGGTAACTCTGCCACATGCGAGGTAGCTGGAAAAGAGAAGGCGAGGGCGGGGGAGGCAGGCAAATGGCATAGTCAGCACTACTGGCAAAATGGCCTCGGCTGGTTGGGGGAAACTACAGCTGTTTTATGACAGCTCATCAGAAGTGAGCAGCCCCGGCGGCAGTGGACTGCTTACCCCTGACACAAGTGGTGCTCCTGCTACACCTCCAAACAGGCACGCTACGAGAAACAGCCCTTCAAAGGCACGGGGAGGACAAAAGCAAACACCAGTGCTCATTTACAGAACCTGGCTGGACGATGTCATTAAAATAGTTAATGAAGACACATAAAGTAAGAAAAAAACCATACTGACGTTAGCTGTAAGGTTCCTGCTCCCCTAACTGTTTCAGCATTTAAGGAATCCAAATGTTCAGTTCTCTGAAGAAAATCTCAGATTTGAGAAGCAGGCTAAATTTCATACCTTAGTACCATTTGGTGCTCTCCTGGGGGCTCATTCGAATTCCCTCTGGCATTTTCCCCAAGTTCCTGTGAGGATCACTGTTCTTTGAGTTACTTAGGAAGCAGTTTTGACCGTATCCTCCTGAGCTGTTAATGGATCTGACCTTTTCAGTAACTCTAATGTCCCTTCAGCCAGATGCATTAAATCTCCTCTGCTTGATTAAACTATTAGCGAATCATTATCTCGCTGAAGGATAAAATGTTCTTTCTCAGATGAGCTAGCCATGCATAAATTTCAGTGCAACTACTCTCCTGTATACTAAATGTTACATTTTGCATAAACATGCTAAATGCCCACCATGCTTTATATACTCGTAGGGTGGATGCATGCAGTACACTTTTCTGGGTCTCTGCTGAGACACGATGAAAATCAGCCCACTCTGAAAAATGTGCGAGGGGAAACAGACCTTTCTAAAGTGACTAAAAAGGAGAGTAGAGGGAGAGGCAGAGTAATGCCACAAACTCTTGCGGTTCAGCATCGCCATGCCAATTAGCGATTATCCAGGCGCTGCGCTCCCCTCGTTCCCAATCTGCCCAAGCACATTCTGCACGTACAAGGCTCTTGCAAGACCAGCAGTAAGCAAAATCCCATGGGAAGTCCTGTGTAGTTAGTTATTTCCTTTCCGGTGATTCATCTCGTTTATCCCAAACATTGACATTTGGAAAACACTCCGAATGCCAGGTATTTCCTCACCTTCCAGCCACCTGTGCCAAACACATCCTCAGCACTGATAAATGTGTGTAGGAAGGTGGTGATCCCATGTTACCCATATTGGATGAAGGCTGAATCTCTTTTCCTCACCCACCCACACAAAAATGTTCACTTTTCAATGAGTGCTATAAATTAACAGATCCTATGTATCATTCCAAGAGAAACTTCAGAGGTTCATCTGAGGCCTTAATCTTGCTGTGATTCAATCTGACACTGTTCCTCACTTTGCAAATTGCATTTCATTGTAATACCATATCCTGGTGTGGAACTAAGCAGAACTCCAGAATAAAAAGCCATCCAGCAGAGTCAGGCCAGAGTCAGCCACAGATGTTTTAACTACCAAGGTGTATTTTCAAATCACACATTTCGTGCCACATACGTATTGTTTTGTGGTATCTTAGAAGTTCAAAATCTGAGCGTCCAGTCCCAAGGCATGATGTATTGAGCACCTTCAACATCTGTTGAATTCAGTGGGAATTGAACATGCTCTGCAGCTAGCAAAACCAAGCATAAAAGGAAGAAACATGTTTGTATTTAAAAGTTAAAATGATTAGCTTTAGCCAGGACATGATTTGAAGGGTCTACTGTTTTTTTTACCCTTAAAGAAACTTCACTCTTCTTTTTTTTATTTTTTTGATGCCTTCACTCCCAAAAGCCTGTGACTATTTTAAGGCTACTATACAGGATTGGATCTGTTGCCCTTTAAAAATGTTAAGCAGAAAGCCTTTCCCTTAAGCTTGGAAGATCTTTTCCTTCATGGAAAACTAGATGTAAAGAAGATAACACATCGTAATTTGTCAGGTGTCCCATTTCCCCCCCTGCATCTAAGTCCTCTCTCATGTTTACTGTAAATGCTCTCTACTAAGGAGACAGATTTTTTCCACATCTCTTAAAAGACGGTTTACCCTCCTGTATACCTACAATGGAACGCATCCTCACCTCTTTAGTAATTGGTACCTTCCTGTATAAGAAGAGGAATTTGGGGAGGTTCTGGTTTTTCAACATGTTTTTTTATTAAAGTTTAAAGTTTAAATATGTCAATATCTGGTAAACAAGAACATGCATGTTTTGGAATACATATTTTAAGAGTCAAAGGCTTTAGATGATTTGAGCTAGTGTGCTGCTGCAGAGATACTTTTTGGCATCAAATATGCTCTCATTTGAGCCAGAGCAAACCTTCACTGGCCTGCTTTTTTCCCCCTTCATTCTCTGTGTTGCTATTAAGAGTTATTGCAAAGTGAGAAAGATATTTTTTACATTAACTACTCTACGCCAACTAAGAACCAGTGAAAGATTTACAGGTTCCCAGATTCCCGCTTTACTATTGTGTCCTGTAAGCATGGAAACTGATAATACTATAGAAACAATGCCAGCCTTCGCTTTCACCATGACCTGCTTTTCACCAATGTAAAAGCAGTCAGTGCCGTTAGCTTACTTTTATAAGCATACTTGTCTTCAGAATACTGTCAACATATCCAGAATATTTAATTTTTTATTACTTCAAACTCAATAGACCTCAACACTTGATTTCAGTTTCTGCCTAAAACCTCCCTCTCTGCTACTGCCTTCTAAGCCGTCACAAAAACATAATCTGACTGTGGCTCAGACAATAAAAGAAGGTTCCTCACTCTACTGGGTTTTCCTTTTTATCACCTATTTTCTGGAACAAAATATTTCTATAATGGTGAAACTCTAGCATCATCTCTTGCTCTTCCCTTTTTGCAGAGCAAACTCCAGAGATTTGAAGACAGACACACCCCTTCCACTTAATTTGTAAAGACAAATGGTACAATCTTTTTTTTCCTCACATAGTTCTAACAGACATCAGTCTTTGCATTTATAAAGGTTGGTGTCCTTCCTCTAGGCCAAGACATGTTCCAGCTACAACCTTTCTTCTTTTCCGTTTCAAACAATGTATGATTTAAAAATCACAGGACAAACAATTTCCTATCAGATCCAGTCCACATGGTTTTGTTCTTACTTGCACTAGAAAGTGCACTGAGACTATTGGTGTTTTCTATTACAACAGAGAGCAGCCAATAATTATGAAAAACCTAATCTGAACCCCAAATTAAAAAAGTAGAGCACTTGAGTCTGTGGAAGGCCCATCTCTCCTAAAGCAAGTTGGCTGTAGAAGTTATCATGAAAGCAACCAAATGAGCCCCGAAGAACTCACACTGCTTGCACTTTAAAACATGGCTTTTAAATACTTCTGTGGTTGAATCTTTAATTAATCACACTTTATAGAAAGCACAGTGAGAAATCAAACAGATAAAACTTCTCAGCATGACTTATAACAGTGAAAATGCTCTAAGAAAAAGCTATGATCAAACTGAACAGTCTGCAAGTGAAGACATCCCAATTACATAAAACTATTTAAAAAAAAAAAAAATCACCTGTTTAAAAAAAAAATAAATTGAGCTCCTGCAATTTTGCCCAAAATAAAATGCAGGAACACTAGAATAAACCTTTACAAAAGTTTAGATGCAGCATAATGCTTGTTGTTTTAACCATTTTTATTACTTTCAAAGACTAGAGACTTCTCTGTGACTACTAGTGCTCCTTGCTAATGCTACAGCATCTGCAGGTGCTGGTGAGGCCAGCGATGCAGCATAGCATAGCACAGCCTCCTGCTGAACCATGCCAGGGATCAGCTGCCCAGGCACGGACTCCAGTAGAAATTTCCTAGAAGAAAAAGCTGGGAGCAAAGACAAGAGCACTTCTGACTGCTCCTCTACCACACCAGTGAAACCTGCTGGCCTGCATGCAAGGGAAAATGAAGCACATGGTTACTGTAGAGCTGCCCTTGCAGCAACCAGACCTACGCTGCACATAGCTCAGTCACACCCGCTCAGCTAAAAAGAGGTTGAGGAGGTCCTGAGAAAAGGCAGATGCCTCCAGGGCAGAGATGCAGCCGAAGAAGTTGCCTTAGAGGAAGGAGGGAATGATCGGTGGTGCCAACATCAGCTCCGAGGCCAAACCTTGCTATTCGGAAACTTCTAAAAACAATTTCTTACTTTCCTGATTTATAGATACTGAAATATCCCTGAAGAGGAGCCTCAAGCACTGCTGCAGAGCACTACTTCAGTAGGGCCTGGAAATAAAGATCGAACTCAAACCCAACATTTCTAGAAAGCTGAGGCTTTGTTTGACCTATACTATTAGCATAATAAAAGCTACTGTACAGAAATTGCTCCTCTAAAGCATTTTTTTTACATTAAACTTCTCTTACACATGAGAGAAGGAAATTGTAATTCACCCTCATAAATTATCTTCCATCTTCTCTCACATGAAACAGTGGGAAGTAATCACCCTATTTTACTATCTTGATATATCTTTAAAGGTACTCATTAAGAGGAACATACTTCCAGCAGGTGAATAAAGATAACTGGTCATAAGTGATGACAGTCAAAAAGATACAAATATCTGATCTGAAAAAAGGCCAAGTTGGAAGCCAGATGCATGCTCAACTATCCACTTTCCTTGCTGTTTATTCAGCTCATGTCAGGATGATTCAACGCATCTTTACACGCAACACCCTATTCATACAGCAGCTTCTAGTCACAAAACCAAGCATTTTCCATTTATTTTTCTAAACAAAGGGTAGAACAGTGGAATGGGAACTTGCCATTCAACAGCGGAAACTATTTGTAAAGCTGGGAAGCTGGAGACACTAGGAAGAAAAGGCTTTAATGAAACGGGCAACTGTGTGTGCCAACTGTCAAGACTTTTTATATATTCTTCCAAGGAACACTGACTGAGGCTTTTTCTGTATTTACTCTTTACATCCCAGTTATTATAATTCTCTGAATGATGCAAAAGAACAAAACTCATGAGAAATGCGTATTAGAAACAGGCAGGCTTTTTTTTCCCCTGCAACTACTCTGTAGCTGCACTCAATGACCCATTAACTTATTTTTGGATCTGTACAAAGACAGCACCAAGACATTCGTGACTCATTATCAACTAGGCACAGGAATTCACCACTAGAGCCTCAGCTGATCCAGATCCAAAGGAAATCCCCATATGCTTGGGATTTCTGAAATACAAGCATTACAGTTGTTGCCTGGTAAGAAGACGATTTCCATACACAACAGAGGGTATGTTTATATTTATGTTTTTAGAGGCTTGTAACTCTGCCAGAGGCAGATACATTTTCCCAGGGCAGCAAAAGTCGTATCACTGGCATTCGGGTAAAAACATAGTACGCATCCAAGTCACTACTCCAAAGTGTGGAGGCAGTAGAGCCTCAACAGTTTTCCAGACCAATTTAAGCCTGCAGTCCTTTTTATTATTGTTTTTTTTCATTATGAGATCCCACATTCTGCAGCAAAAAGATGTGCTGCACAAAGCAGCTTTGCTCACTACGCAGCTTTCATTCATTCGTTCCCAGAGCACAGTTTGTCCTGTGCCACAGAGGAAGAAAGCTCTTGCGGGCTTGACTTTGGTGTCTGCTGTGACACAGCTTCCCAGAACGAGCCTGGAGGCTAGCCCAGACACTGCTGCTGCGTATGGCAAGGTCTGACCCCATCCCTTGGACTTGCAGCACTCACAGCAGTGCCCTCACCAGACAGAGTTTACTTGTAGGCAGCGCAGCACTTCACAACATACCAGCGTTCAAGTGACAGCTAAATGAACAGAAGTCTTGCCTGGGAGCATATCCAATGACCAGTCAGTTGAGAAGGGCCTTCATCATTGTAGTTCCTCATATCATGGTATTCCTCATATCACAATGTATAGATCACAAATACTCCACAAGTCACCCTCTCTTTTGGGCCAAGAGAAAAGCTTAGCTTATTTCCCTGCCCTTATAAACAGCACACAGAGAGATGGGGGAGTTGAGGCAAGCACATCACATTTTCCACTCCGCTATGGAAAAAAGTAGAAGGTGATTACGTCATTAAAGATGGTGCGATAATGCATACACCAGGACTGGCTACAGTAAGATGGAAATTTTAATTCTGGTATTTCATACCTTTTAAGAGCTCAAATTGGCAACCTTAATAACATTCTTTGAATTTTTGAAGTGATATAATTACTTTCAATTAATCAAAATGAGGAAAGAATGAAATATCCTTTCACAAGACATGAATAATGTTCAGGGAGCAGAGTGGTGATCGCTAACGTACCAATGGTTATTACAACTGCCAGGCAGCAGCATCTGAGAAAGTTTCTCCTTCTACCCAGGACAGGAAATAATTGTCTGACATCCACTGTCAGAAGCTGACTAACTAATAGCAACGAGCTATAAGTGCTGCTGTGAGATCTTGATTATATGGAATAGGAAAATACCAGCTTCAGAGTGACCAGTGACTCCCTTGTAGTTCCCCTACACTGTCTCATACTTCTGTCTCTCCTCCCTCCATCTGAGGCTCAGTCAGAACCCTAAATGCAAAGGACCCCTGGGGACATGCAGAGGCCCAGGCGAAGTGTCTGGGCAGTCTGGGGGCACTTGTTCCCACCTCCTCCTGCCAGCACATCCTTAATGAGGCCACCCGTGATCATACTAAGGCTCACCCGGGAAGAGGCTCTTCACCTGGCAACAATCCTCTCATGCAGATCTTGAAGGAAGAAAGCCCCAGATTGTATTGTGTTTTCTGAGCAGGAACACAGAAATCTCTCAAACATTCCCTTTCATAATTCGCACCACCACTTTGAGAAGACTCAAGGGATGATATCTGGACAATACTTGATTTTAATTTTCAAACACAATTTTGCGCACCGACTCCATGGCCATTACCATTCATAAAGTTTTACCTCTGCTCCTGAGTACTTCTGTGTGTGCTGAATGAGCTCTGCTAAGCAGACTTCGTCACTGACTGGCATGGACTGAAAATGAAGTTTGAAGATCTCCCCACGAGTGGCTGCATCTGGCAATGGCACATAGATAATTCTGTCTATTCGTCCCGGTCTCAGCAAGGCCTGCAATGAAAGCATCACATAAAAAGTTACAGCACATGTCACATCACATCAAGAAAGTAAAAACCACAATTCAATTAAAAACAATGCCATCAAATAACCACCAGTTTCAGCAAAAGCTGCACAAGAACAATCAAGCTATGTGCAAGAGGGGTTGTTCTCCTATGTTAGAACAGATCAGTTGCTGAAAAGACAGTAAGGCTACTCAGCCTGCGAAATACCAGTTTATGGAAAAAAGGAATCATAAAGGAACCATAGTCATTTTCCTAAAATAATAATTTTAGGCTTGTTGCAAGGTGTGCAGGAATGTTAAGACTTGGCAGAAGGACAGGTGGCAACGGACACAACCCAAGTTCAGATCTTCAGTCAAGACAACAAGTGGAGAAAAGAAGAATTTTGAAGTGAAGCTTACATTCTGGATTCATGTTGCTTTATCCCAAATTATTAGAGCTCCACATGCTTACAGAAGAGCAGATTGCTCTGACAGTTTTTTATGCAAAATAAGGTAACAATAGACAGAGGCCAGTGATGCTTAGCTTCAAAAAGGGAGAGAAAAAACCACAGACTTGCAAAAGCACTATAGTTAATACCTTTTAGCATCAGCTTTAAACTCTTGGAAAAACTGTTTTTTCTTTATCTTGTGCCACAAGACAAAAGAAAAGTCAAAAGATGAATACAGTTATAAGCTAAGGTCCCAACTTCGCAGTTTCATACACATATCTTGGCCCTTGAGCTGCAGTTTCCCAGGGTTAGTCATTATATATACACCAGGGAGGTGGAAGGGCAACAGAACAAACTCTGGGCAGCAGTGACAGACAATGTAAGAGGGGACAATGGCCACAAAGGGCAGCATGGAGGGTTCAGACTAGATGGGAGGAAAAAAATCTCTAAAGAGAAGAGCAGTCTTGGGGCAGGTCATCTGGGAGGCTGTGGAAACTCATCCTTAGCAGTTTTGCAGCTCAGCCAGATGAAGTCAAGCCCTCCCCAGTCTGGTGCTGGTGAGAGTCCTGTGTTGTGTGGGAGGGGGACTGCAGGGCCTCTGCATGCCAAGCTCTCCAACCACCATTTCTGTGACTCTGTGCTTTTTGGACAGGGTCAAAAGGTAAACATTATCTATATATAAAACAATTATATCTGATACATAGCAGAAGCCAAGCTCTTAAATTTATGAGAAGAGAGGAAGCTCATTTCCCTATATTTATAAAAATCTTCAAGATTTTTGAAATTCATCTACAGTAAAAAAGAAAACCTCCCAGCCTTTCTTACTTGACATTTGAAAAAAAAGAAACCAAAACCTGTACATAGCAAATGCACATAAAGAGTATTTAAATTATTTTTTAAAAGCTGAAAAATGTTTGTAAGATTCAGCATGTAACCTAGATTGTTTTTTATGTTATGGTTCTCCCTTGGGCAGAGTAGTTTGAGTTCCAGATGACTAGAGATATTGCATGGCTGTCCTGGGCTGTCAGCCAATAAGTCTTTTCCCAGCCTGATCATGTCAGTGAAAGTCGTGCTGAAAAAATAGTAGGAAAGAGCTTTCCTTCCTGCACAGCATTGATCAAGTTAACACCCTTCCTAGTGTTTCTTTAAAAAGACTGTTGTGGTGCTTCAGAGTGGAAAAATGTATCCTGAATGTTAAGAGATGTCTTGTTATTTTTAAAACAGAACATGAAAAAGCTCAGCAGAAAGTGCATGGTCCTGCAGTGTGTTACATCGAGCTGTGTAAGGATAGAGCAAGGTTGTATTGGGAAGACTAAATCTCTGTATCCAGCCCGGTACCCTGTCCCTGGCAGTAGTCAATGCTGGATCCCTGTGAAAGAGAGCAAGAAGCAAGCCCTCCACCGATATTTCCTCAGCAGACCATGGTACTTTCCACAGCACTCTTGATATATTCATGGAAGAACTCAACTCACTGATGATAACTCAGCCAGTGTGTAATTCAGCGTCTAAATCACGTGTGTATGAGGATATTGCCATTTTTTGCCAACACACTTGAAAGAAAAATTTGCATGCTTCAAGACTAGGCTTGGAGAGAGAGGAATTATACTGCAATTGCATTCTGCATGCTCTTAAGGAAATGCCCATAGCTAATTCTGTTATTTAGAAGAAACAAGAAATGTTCACATGAGTACAGTGGTGTGCCTCTTTTAAATCAAGGCAGGTTTAATCAGGACGCCTAGATAATTAGAACGATTTCTAGAGCCAGCTTAGCTTCACACTGATGAATGACTGTGGCTGTTGTGCAAGTGGGACAGGAAAAATGCTTGATGCCAATCAGCTGGGAGCAAGCGCTCCCCTGTGTTGCATCGGCTTTCAGTTCGGAGACACAGTCTTCTAACACAACGGAGCACCCACGCTTGAAGAGCACAACTGCGGATGCAAGAATGAATATAATTTTTTTTTACTCAGTTACTAAAAATTGTATTTCCTCCAGTCTGTCCCAAATGCTTTGCATTTTATATATAGTCATAGTTGGAGGCCCAAGTTTTAAACATGCTATCATTACTTTTTTGCTACAATCAGGCCTAGGGACCCTATCCAAGACAGCCAGATGTGCTGGGAACTGTACAAAAAAAGCACAAGTCAGTCTCTGCAGCGCTTGCTGCTTAAATAGACATAGACAAAAAGGAGAGAAGAGAAAATATTCTGTAACTTCACTTGAGAAAAGAGTCAAATTCCCTCCAGCCCCTGGAGAGAAAAGGAGACTGAACTGAGAGCTGGTCTCCACCAGTCCATCCAGATGGAAAATGTGGTGACCCTGGGAGACCCTGGGCACAGTCCATCTGCTCCTCGCTCTGCCATCACCACCCTTGTCCCTTTGGCAAGCCACCGGCCCCCTCCCCTCTACTCTCCTGAGGAACTAAAAGAAGAGGGAGAGAGTGAGGAAGGGGCCTGCCTTGACCCATCCCGCATTACTGTAGGGCGAATCCCCAGTAAGAGGCTGTAGGTGGGCTGCAGAGCTGCTCTACTGCCCACTGGTCTGGAATTAATCAGAGAGCAATGGCATGTTGAGGCCATTCTCATTTGCAGGACACACATTGCCCTCTCAGGCTTTTGTTGTCTGCATACTTCTCATGGAGATACTTTTCCTTTCTGGCCAAAATAATTCAGGACTCAGAACTGAGCTGCACGTAGAGGTCGGCACTAAGGGAACAAGATATTCCTCTTGACGTTTTTGCATACTGAAGTTTCCTCTGGAGAAAAATGAGTTTTTCTGGGTTGCTTAGAGAAGCCTGCTGTGGCATTTGGTGTGGACACCTGCAGCAGCAGTGTCAGCTTTAACCCCAAGGCTCAGGTCATGCTTACTTATGCTGCTAGCACCAGAGCTGAGTTTGAGGTGTTTTGTTGGCACTACATTTTTCCTCAGCATCGCTTTCTTTGCAGAACCAGAAGCTATTTCTCTTCTCAGTGGGGTGTTGCATGATGCAGGCATCCCCACCGGAAGGGTTTTGGAGATGGTTGCTCCAAGTGCGCCATGACTTTCACAGGCTGTTCCAGAAGATGGAGCTTCAGTCTTGCAATCTGCACTTTTGAAATAGCAAGGAGAGCGATAAGGACATCCAGGTCACCTCCGGACTCAGCCCCACTGCCCGTGCGACACGTGGGGATCCGGCACTGACCCACTGGCCAGGGAGGAGGTGAAGCCACCTGGGACTGATCCTTGCTGCTAAGATGGAGAAAAAGGAATTTGGCAGAAGGCGGTAGTGGCTTGGCTGTGCAGGAGGAGAGGCAGGTGGGGGAGGGTGAAGAGTTGAAGCTGGGCTGCAGGTTCAGGCAGATATGAGCTGCCGGGAGTACAAAATTAACTGCTCGCGGCTGGGAGATGCAAAACTGATTTGAGGCTAGGAGCACACAGAAGGTGGGAAGTTGATGGGGCCAAAATTAATTGATGTGTGTGCAGAGCTACATAATTCACAGATGTTGAGATGTGAGGGTTGCATAATTTATGTAGGCCAGGAAGGGCACAAAATTAAGTAATTGGGTTTTGGTAGAAACCAGAATACTTCATACCATTAAGCAATTCTTTTGCAAGTTTATGTAATTTTTTTGTTGTTACCACAACAGTTACAAAAGGGGTCTAAGTGCACAGTCACTGAAAGGTTACTAGTGGTACACAGATATAATGCTCTTCAGGGCAGCACTAGGAAAGTAGGATAATTGTCATGTAATACATAATATCACCAATAGCAAAACCACATTTTAATTAAGAAGAAACTGTTTCCATTTCCACAAGAAATGCTTAAATTCTTTGGCAATCAAAATAGAGTATTATTTCAAAATATATCATTGGAAAAGATAGCTAGTTCAAAAAAGTGTATTTTGTGTGCAGTTATGAAGATAATTATTTCAGGAAAGAAAACTTCAATAAGTAAAGCCAAGAAAATATTTGCGGTTCCTGTTAAGAATGGACTATAATTAACCTTAGGGCTTTGCTAATTTTCCTCCTCCTTTTTTTTTTTTTTTTTTTAAAGCATTCATCTTTAGTTAGTCCTTTTAGTTCATCCTTTTGCAAAGGAAACTTGGTGATTTCAAGAACTACTTTGTCAATCAATGCAGAATTAAAACACTGACAGAAGCACACCCAGCTGATGAGTTTTCTGTGGGACAGAAAAAAATAGCTTTCCTGCTGACATAGTTCTACAGCCATGCCTAACTCATCAAAATCATTCTTAATCAGATCTTATAACAGAACATCATACATAAAAGGTGCAAGAGGGTAGTCTGACATGAGAAAAAATAAATATAATGTGAAAAAGAAGTGGCAAACTGACAGCATTTTCATTAGCAAAATATAATTTGCAAAGCAAAACAAACTGCACAGTAAACGGCATACTGAGGTGTGTGAGAGAAAGCAAGCAGGTTCAGCAGGTAACGAAGTTCATCTGGAGAATCAATGTTACTGCATGTTCTCTGCTGCAATCAATCTCCACAAGTAGGAACAGATTTTTATACTAAATTTAAGACATTTCCTTTCAAGTAAATACATTTATTTTAATGCAGAACCTAAAAAATGCAACTAAAAGTTTAATCCTGCCTTTGGAGTCCACTGGGATTAGACCACAGATGAAAATGAGAAGACTGGAAATAACAGAACAATCTGTTTCCTTTGTAACTACTAAATCCTTCCAACTTAAATGAACAATCGCTATTTATGAACCCTGGTTGTGGTCCCTACTTACACAGACTCCCAAATATGAGAGATACTTTATATCTTATAATCTAATATGCTAATGCAAATTTTTTTACTTTCATCATTACAGTATTCAAACATATCTAAAGCATTTTAGTCGGTCATATTCTTCCTGTAGCCTGTGCAAGCAGTAACTGTGAGGTCCTTTCAGAGTTTTTGCCCACATGCCAGGACAGATGTGTTGCAAGTGTGGAAAGGATTCAGGTAAAAAACAGGCTGAGGAATTGAATTTGTTAACAGCGATAAAAGGGCCTTCTTGTGTCATCACATTTACCTCTTGCAGGAGTGAAGTCAGCTCCCATAAAGGTGCTGCTTCTACGCTTTTGAGGTTCACCTCAGTGCCTGTAATTTTCATTCTTACTCTGTGCCACAGCAGGTCATGCTCCCAGTGCAACAGACCAGAAGCGCTTGGTATTTTAGGATCTCTGAAAGTTTCAAGTACTGGAAGCTCATCCATCCTGTTTGCTAGAGAAACTACTGGAGGCTTTTTGCAACCATGGGATTAATTACCAAAATTAGAAAGTGCTGAGGGACAAAGACATATCAGAATTTCACTATCAAGGACCTAAAACCCACAGTCAAGTGGAGAGCTAAATTTTATTGTTCCCCCTCCATCTGGCATGAGCTGCTTCAGGAGGCAACCTCAAATTCCTGTTTCAAGTGACACACTTATTTGCTGTGTCACAAGGCTGGAGTCTTGTAACTACAGGCTCCTGAGTTAAGCTTTTTTCTTGCCAAGAGCCCCCTTTCCCCACACTCTTCCTCCTCCCCACCTTCTTCCTTCTGTGCCAACATCTGTCACCACTGTCAGCACATGCCAACATCTCTAACAAGTTCCCCTCTTTGATGACTTGTTTGCTGGTCACCACCCTTGTACTTCACCCAAGATTTGTGCAGATTACTCTCTGTTGTTACACAACATCTACAATTCCTCCAAGGGTGGAGCAGTTTGCTTCTTTAACCTACAGTATATCCACTACTTCAAAAACTGCATTCAGAAACAGAATTTTATTAGATATTATTGGAAACCAGCTCCTACAAAATGTTGCAGTCGACTATCTCCTATTATCAGTCCCTATGCAAAGACTTCACCTTCAACAAAGATTTCTAAAAATCAGGCCATACAAACCTTCCATCATGTCAGTCTTGCTCAAGACCTGAAGCATTGTGCAAGTTGACAAGAAAAGACATGATAGGTTTGACAGCAGGTGTTCAGGAAGAATGCACACCATCAAGTGGCAGTGAGCACAGCGGGAACATTTTACTCAGGCATTAACCAGAAGTACTAATTAAAGGCAGAGAACAAACATGTGGTTTGATACGCTGACAAACAGTAAACCAACTTCAACACAGAGACAGTGTATATCATCTGAGTCCAAACCAAGATGAAGCAATATGGAGAGTTAACCATCTGAAAAATGAGAATGTAATCTGTCCTTCACGGCTCAGCAGTCAAATGCCCCTGCTTGTGTAGGATTCATTTACTCGTTTTGCTTATCCTCCAGGTCTACTACCATTAGTTAATCTTTTTCCTTCAGCCACTGATTTTTACCCGTTTCCAGTTCATCTCATCAACAGAGGGAAAGTTCTCTGTGTAATTTAATATACCTTCTGGAATTGCTCTCTTTGCTGCCTACCAACAGGAACTAACACCTTCAGCTACCACTACAGATGAGTCTCTTAGTTATTACAGCAAAACACAGTTTACCCTTCAGTTCTAGTATGTAGAAAAGTAACAAAATCATCTTTCCGTATAAAATGAAACCTGAGGGAAGAACTGCTTTAGCTCAATAGAAACTGTTGGCGTGACTTGCTTGAACGACATACCCTGCTTCTGCATGTTTCACAGCAAATCTGTCATTTCCACTAACGGCGGTGATTTTAAACAGATATTAGTGTTACTTAAATAACTAAGTTATAAATAGGCGGTGCTAAAAGTGCTTCAAGAAAGCAAAAATTTCCAGAGTTGACGTGAAAGCATACTGAGCCTCCACACAGCCCAAGCATTCAGAGCTGCTTTTGATTTTAGTTTCCGTCCCTGATGTCTGCTGTCAGGCATGGATGAAGTCCCACTGCAGGCCGAGTTCCTCACCACCACCATCCCCGCGCTACCACCACACAGTGCCCACCACACGGCCGGCTCGTAAGCCCCAGCACCCGGCATCTGTACCACAGCCCTCACCTCGCTGCCAAACCACGAGGTTTCAGGCTGCTCTGGGCTAGAGCTAGCTGTGCCTCTGCCTTTGGGGATACAGCACCAAGAGAGTAGTGCCAGCGATTATTCAGCTGCCTTATCTTGCCTATACAGCTCAGGGAGGAGGCTGCCGTGCCTTGCTGCCTCCTCCTGAGCTCACCTCCCACAGTCCCTCCTGCACCATGGGCTGCACTCCTGCGTCAGACAACAGCTGTGGTCACGCGTGGAGAAGGGGCAGCGGGGAAGAGGGAGGGGTGGTAGGGTTACCGCCTCTCCACCATCTGAAGAAGCTGCTTGTGGATGCGGAAGGCAAAAACCTCTGTGAAAAGCCAGGCTTCTATTTCCAAACCTGCACAAAGCTGGATGCACCAAAATATTCTCAACTTTTTAATCAAGAGTAACATTATTGTCCCAACTGCTGTACATCACAGTCCTGCCACTGACAGAGTTTGATTAATATAGCTAATTGAAGGGGAATCATGGAGAAGGAAGACTTGAGGAGACTTGTTTCACTGCAGCAATGAGACCGTGTAAACACAACTGTGAGGAACAATGTGCTCCTTGGCCCATGCAGACAATACCAGAGCACGTTTTTATGTGGTTTTGTTCAGATAGGATTAAAATATCTCAAGAAACCAAGTTTCAATCACTTCTCTTGGCAGACACATCTGCAGGCAGACACTCTGCAGCTGCAGAACCAGTATCTCCATGTTTTTTTCCCCTGATATTTCAAACAGTTAAATTGGCCAGTTGGCACAAATTACTACAGTGCTCATTGGGAGCCAAGCTTTGCCCAGGCCTCCATCTATAAAAGTCTAAACCTGTCAGTAACACAGCACATTTTCAATGCAGTAAAAGCAGTGTAAATCCAAGCAACCCTACTGATATGATTCCAGATACTCCAGTTTGGCACCACAGAAATTCAGCTCCAAATCAAGCCTCTTACGTGTATTCAAAGACATGGAGGCACCAACAGGGAATCAGGCTCTTCTCCTCTCTGCTTTGTGAATATGATCACAGAAAAAAACTGAAGCAATTCAGCAGATTCCCCACAATCTGCCATACTTTCAGGACACTTAAACAACACATGTTTTCAAGCCACAAACTCCGTAAAAAACAGCGCCCAGCCTTTCTTCCTCTGCTCATTTGACTGCAGTTGTGCCCTTCTCTCCTTGTACCTATGCTGAGCGGCAGAGTCTCAGCTCGGGGCTATGTGCTGGCTTCCCTTGCAAGGGGGATTTCAGACACAAGATTTTGCTCTCTCCCCATGTCCAATCTGAGGAGTCTTACCACGGTGGTGTGCAGACAGAGGATGTCCCAATTTTTGGCTGTTTTCCTGCAATTTTAATAAGGAGCAGGAGCAACCTAGTCCTTTGGCATATGGCAGGTCTTACAGAGAGGTTTTGATGTGGAGAAGGCACCGAAACTCCCTCTCTTCTCCTCTAAATGCTACGTAGCTCTTCCTCCCCCATTTCTAATGAAATGATTTTTAGTAAAGTTAAAATTAACTGAAGAAAAAAAATTCTATCATCAGCTAATAAACAATGTAACACACCCTCTTCAGTGTATGTTTACATAAGAGAGTCCTCCATTCTCCTAAGAGGTGCAAAACCTCAGGAATGTCAGTTCTTTTTTTCTTTTACCTATTTTTTGGGGAGTGGGGGTATAATAAAAGAACCCCTTTAGAAAAGATAACAATTACATGTAATGGAACCTGGAACCAGACTCTTTTGGCAATTAATCACCCAGGAGCCGTTGCAATCCTGCAGGCTGTTTCTGACAGATTTTGAGAGCTTTACAGGAATCACTGGGATAAGATGTGCCTGGGCTGGCTTCTGACAGGGACCGATCATGTACAAAGTGAATTGTTGGTTTTGGAGTTTTTTTAGTTTGTGTATTCATACACACACATACACATATACACACACAGAGATGTGTCCACCCATATACACACTTCTATAGGAGTCTTTCTTTACATACACGGAAGAACTGCAGAACTCATTTATTAGCCCGAAGGCAAAAAAGAAAAAGAAAGGGAAAAAAAAGAAAAAAGAAAAAAAGCCTTTTCTTCCTCTCAGCAAAGTAGAGCTATCCATCACTTAACAGAGATACTTCCTGTTTTCAAGCAGTTGGGAAGGCATGACTTCCAACCCAAATACTTGGCTTGGCAACCTATTCCTGTGTTGACAGATGCTTTTATAACCACTTCATTCCACCTGAAGTTTCAGTATAAAAGGAGGTGGGTTTTGTTGGCTTTTTTTTTCTTTTTTTTTTTTTTTTTTTTTTTTTTCTGAGGGAGGAGAAAGGGAAAGCAGAAAGGAGAGGAAAGAAAAGGAAAAGGAAGGAAAATACCACAATTATAACAGCTGGATGACAGAGGTTAGCATAGCTCTGACAGATGTTACCATGTAACCTCAAAATGACATGTTAGAGAAAAAAAAAACCACCAAACCTGTTCCTTGTAGGAAAGAGAATTTTGAACTCCTGCCAAAATATTACAATTCTTCTCAGAAGTTTTCGAACACTGTAACAATGATCTACCACATAATATAATATTTTCCATACATAAGCTATGTCTTTATGTTACCATTGCTCTGACTGATTAAATTACCAGCACAGGATGATATTCTTTTCAGAGAGACAACTTAGCCTCAAATGACAAAAATACACAGCAGGTCAGCTCCATCAGGACCTGTCTTGTAACAGCATTTAATCTCCTACATTCTGTTTTCATAGGATTCATTAACAGGACATACTCCAAACACTTCTCAAGACTGAATACTTCAGGGTGTGACAAACAGCAGTAAAAATGTGCTGCACACAAGAAGATGTATTTGCAAAGCTGCATGATCCATTTTATATAACCTTTTGCCATATCAGTTTCTGTATTGCTTACACCTGGTTACTTCAGTGCCTACCCTAGCACAGAAATCCTGATGGCTACCTGGCTTGTGACCAAACTTCACAGACCTGTCTAACAAACTATAGATAAAGTGTAAAGGAAATGTTCGTGGAGCACACCAGGTATGTCAAACAAGCTGCTTCTAAAGTAAGAAAGGATCAGCAGAAAGGTAGGCAGCATCAAGGAAACAATTCAGAAACGGTTTCAAAAGGAAATCAGTGACTTTCCGTTGTTACAGCCAACACTGTGGCAGAAAAAAAAATAGTTTCTGGTTCTCATTATTTGAAAGATCTTATTTTACTACGACAGCTCTGGAAGACCATGTGAAGCAATGGTCACAATAACTGTAAGCTAAAGGAAAAGTCATGCAATTCGTAGAGAGAATAAGGTCACAATATAAGAAATATCACTCATTTGTACTTGAAATTGGAAACCAAGATGATCTTGCCTTTTTCAAATCTGTCTTGAGGCTTATGTTCCAAAAAGACAGGGAGTGAAACAAACAAATCCTGGTTTAAACCGCTTTCTGTGGGAGGTGTAGCCCTTCATACCCTTCATAACTAACACATAGTGGGTACAATCCAGTTGCCAATACCATTTGAGACCAGCTATGGTATCTTAGATATCTCCCTGCGGTTGGCAGGCATTACCAGCGAGGCTTTCTCCCTGTCAAAGGGATAGCTGGTGGCCAGGCAGGAGCCTGCTGAGCAGAACAAATAGCACAGGACATCTCTGTTCAGGCCACCAAATTCCAGCCATGCTTTTGATATAGGAAAAACCAGAAGAGACACTATAGGTTTTTAACTTGCTACCCGGCAGTCCAGATGTCTGAACACCAGTGAAGCCCTCTCCCCCTTTCAAAAAATGCACTCTTAAGCAATTATTAGATTAAGATTGATTAGATTTCTAAAAAAAAAAAAAAAGGAACAGATAAGTATATACAGTAGGAAAGAAGCCTCTAACCAGCATCTGCAAGGAGGTGCACACGCAGAGAAGCATCACTTAATGTAGGACATCTAGTAGCAGACATGCAACATGAGTCTTTAAACACGGCCACACAGCTAAGGAGCCTTTCTGAGGCCAGATAAGCACATCAGGGAAGACGACTTTTCAGGAACAGTCAGATGTGGTTACCAAGGATGCCACCAGCATAACAGCACAGGTGACATGGTACCAGAGATTGAGAAAGTGCGTGTAATACCGAAGAACTGCATGCTTGACTACAAAATCGTAAATAGCTACATCCCAGGATATTAATATAGTCAAGACATGGCTAATTAAGAACAGCGGGGCACTGACTGGGTCAGAAGCCAAAATACTCTGCTTGAAGAAAAGGCCCCAGCAGACATGCCTTCTCTTATTATTGCAAGCAGACAATCACTGACTTCCTCCACCCGGATGCAGGAAGACAACCTGGTGGTTTTCTCCCTCATACCAGCAGCAACCACTTTGTGTGTTGATCTTAGAAACTTGTGGGTGGTGCTGAGTTTACATAAATTACAGTGCTTACTGCAGCTGCCAGTTGCAAGTGACAGAGCTTGGACTCTGGGATTAAAATATGTACTTTCTGGTCATTAGACCTGGAGTGGTGCTGATAAAAGTCCTGAAATCATTCTACAGGTCTGCCAAGTGTTTATAGCCCCTAATAGACATAAAATGTTAGATAAAAACCTTTGGTGCCACCCAACTCACATTTTTTCCCTATGCTGCCAAGAGTTCCTTCAAACATATGCAAGATTCTGCCGATCACTGTCCATCTGGCTTTCTCCTTGACTGTCACCCACTTTGTGAAGTCATCCGTAATGTTTCTATCTCTAAGCACTTTTCACTGGAGAAATTATTTTGGTCAGCCCCTTTTACATGTTCTACAGAAAGCCTGAAGGCACTCCTGCCATAGCAGACAGTCTGGCATCAGATCTGGCTTCATTCTTACCACATATCCTAGATATTTCCATCTTCCTTTCTGGATAATTTAGGAGATTAAGTCTTGTTCAACTCCCTGCTGAATCTCAGTATTTTTTATAAATTCATTCCATTTAATACCTACTATTTCCCCAAGGCATTTACTTTGAAAAGCTTTTAGATGTCTGTCTGTACCTTTGGTGGATTTCCAGCTTTCACATCTAACTGTTAAGGTGGAAACAAAATTTCAAGTGGAAGACTCATAGATTGGTTTTAAATTGTGGATTATCAACACCTAAACCTTCTTTATGCTGGTAAATACAGCTGCTGTCCTGTTGGTGTATTACACTATTTCGTTCTGAACATCCAGTTCATTCACATCTTACTGACATGCAATGTGAAGATGCCTGTTTTGCATATAGCCTGTTTTTGTATCATCTTATTGGAGTAGAAAATTACTGTGTTTCTCATCATGCCTATTTGTTTTTTAACTTCCCTTTTTTTTTCCTTCTTTTTGTACATGAGTGTCTGTTGGTCTGTTGGATCTAGGTTACCTGGAAAACAACCTAGCTGTGGTTTCTGTTAAGTAACATAATGCATGTTCTACCTGAGTCAACTTTATCTCTTCCACTCTTTCCCACTTAAACAAACAATGGCTCCAAATAGCAGAGGTGAAAGATTGCACCTCTGCTGATATCACTGTCTGCATAAAAGAGTATTCATCCTGTCAGCGAGTATTTCAGTCAAGTAAACTGCACCTTGATCTAAAGCCTTCATAAGGCAATTACTTCTCTTAATGTACCCTATCATTTCAGATGTTACAGACTCAGTCCTGATGGACACACTGGGGTAGGTGTTTCAAATGAGTATTTTGTTGACTTATGGTGGGAATTAAATCTGATCAGCACATGATCTTCTGTTCTACTGAACTTCAACTGATCCCTTTATTCTGCCTGAAACAGCACAGGAGAAGACTTTTCTACCAACAAAAAAAGCACAGCATCACGTTAATTACTACAGTAGTTCAGAACATCTTTAATTTCTCCTCTTTTTTTTTTTCCTTTTCCTTTTTTCCCTCCCCAGGTACACTTTTGCTACTGACTCCATAATTTAAAAATTCGGTTACTTTCACCACTGGCTTTCTTTGTTTTATGGGGCTGTATTAATTTATAGTTTTCCCTGTTTTTTGCTTTTGTATCAAGTCCTTCCCATTATGAGGTGAACTTTATGATGGTATCTACTTACAGATCATTTATTTGCTAAAATTAATAGATTATTCCACTGCTCAGCTGTTTAGTATTATCATTACTTATTTCCTTCCCTCCCTTTTTGTTATAAAGATTTAGTTTTTTCCTTCGTAGGCCTCCTAAAGTGTATAAACATATGCTGCTAAAGTGTTTTCCTACCACCTTTTCAACACTCGGTTATGCTTCTTTGATAAGGTCATCAATGAATCTCTTTTCTCTTTTTATACTGCATTTACTTGAGGTATAATTTATAGAAATTGTTTTTTTCCTGAGAAAGGGTATGTTTGAACAGTTAATTTGCACAATTTTCACAACTTTTACATATAAAAACTAATTATGGTTTATTAACACTTGAATGTCTGGAAAGCTGCATTTATTGTGCCAGCGATGAAGCTGTCAGGCAGAAAGGCCCATAACAAGCCACACTGAGCTCCTGAGGTAAATTTGTTCTTTATTCAGGTTTTCTTGTTAAGTGTTGTGGGAGTTTTGCTCTTCTTCAGTTTACAGGTGTCCAAACAGGCATGAGCCTTCTAACTGAACAAGCCTACTCTCCTTATGGAATGCAAATTTTGGAAACCTTCAGTATTTTCGAAACATAAATACTTAAGTTATTGCCATACCTAAACTGTACATTTTCTCAGTTAATAAAGTGAGAAGTCATTTCAGTCTCATCCTGTTGCCAGTGCCACAAAATCTCACTTGTCAGCACTGGGGAACTGTTAACATATCAGCCAAACAAAAAACATACTTGATTGCACCACCATTTAAAGAAGCATTGTGGTTTTTCTATCAAATTTCACAGGTGGGTTACTGCTCATCTGCAAAGTGAAACAGGAAAACATCTTCAGTGTTCATAGTTAAGGTCTTCCCAGAATTTAGCAGTATTTGATCCTGAAAGCTGATTAAGCAACTTGCTTGGGAGTCACTTTGAACTGCGAGATTTATCTTGGGCTCTAATCACTGTTTAGAAACAGATTTGAACTGTAGTCAATTTAACACAACCATTTGATTATTCCATCTGTCTTTATGCAGTAATACTCTCAAGGTGTCATTCAAGATAGACAGTAGCACAGTGCAGGATAGAGTTTAGGAGTAATGTGCCCAGAGCTTGATGTGCCCAAGGTCAATGTGGCTTGTAAGGAGAAACCTATCTCTATTTTCTATTGATCTGGATTTCCCAAAGCATTTTCAAATTGCAGGAACTCTATCAAGACATTTTAAATTTACTTTTAACTTACTTCACAGGGACATCAGTACTCAAAGCCACCCTCTAATGAAGAGAACATATGAACAGTTGCCCTTTGAATTCGGACAACTCTTGAGCTCTAAGGGTTAGGATTTATCAAAAGGAACCTAAGGAAAAAAAATTCCGCTTCACATTAGTAGATACATTTCTAACACTAAGAGCTTCAGAACTACTGAAATTTACTCCCACATATTCTTTAGCTTTCAAAATTATACTCACATTCATTCTTCATGTTTCTGAATCCACAAAGCCACGCTTTGGCCGAAGGCCAGAATACACAGGATCAAACAGAGAATTTCATTTTATTCAAACTGCTCTGATGGAAAATCCAGAGTTTCAGATTCTTTCTGGGGATGCAAATATATAATCTTTTGGTACCAATAGCAAGGTAAAATGCAAAAATTAGTCTGTGGGAAGTCTATGCCAGGAAATTCAGCTCCTCTCATGACGAGCACCAGAATCAAAACAATTACAGAAGCTGGGAGAACTTCCTGGGTGTTCCCCGAAGGTTTGAACATATCCCCAAAACCCAGATCTGGCACATACCAAATCCCAGTGAAGAACTGTCACTGGCTCAGACTGTGAAAAGGTACTCTGGGTAAACACTACATTACAACAAATGCACTCTCAAAACAAGTTCCCTCCATGGACTTTAAACAGTGGACCTAATCCGCAGATGACGAATCAGAATATCAACCACTATCACCCACCTAAGGGAACCCATAGACTTGATACATTAAGATGGATCGGGCTAACATGAAACTGCTGAAATCAAATGTCTTACAAATAGACTCAAATGAAGGAAAGGGTTTCTTTTCTTCGGCTTCTTTTTCAAAGGATTGGACCTTCCTTCCTTCCTTCCAAATTTTGAAAAGCCTGGCACTGCTGGAACTTGAGCGAGTTATGACACCAGTTATGACTGTAGACTTCCAGACAGCAAAAATATACTTGGCTAATGAAGCACCTTTCTACACTGAATGGCAGAAACTCTGCTTCTGGAAACTTTACAACTAAACAACATACTGAGAAGATTTCTGGAGAGAAGGTTCCTATATATAGATGCACAGCACATGATGACATTTCCCAGCAGTTACTCATTTAATCGTTATCTGCACTTAGACCATTTTTTCAATGCAGAAAACAGAAAGCACTGGTTTTCAACAGCAATTACTAAAGAGATTTCTTGGTGCTGTAATTTCTGTCACAAAGGGTGCTGACAATGAATCAAAACCAATTAACACAAAAATTAAGATAATTAAAACATAAGCTGAAAGAAATTGTTCCCTGGACAGAGTTGGGGATTATGACTGTAAGATTTTGATGCAACTACAACTTCTTATCTGCTCAAGGTAAGTTAAAATTCAGTTGTTGACACATGGTTCAAATCTCCCTTTGTGGACACACTTGGCTTAGCATCTCTTTTTCAAAGGTTGATGTTTTAAAAACTATATTTGTACAACAAAACAGTTTCAAAACTCAGAAATCCTCCATTGGTAGACAGTAACTACAAACCCACCAGTATTCACAAGGAAGTGAATAAAAAAATATGCCACACTAAAATAATCTATACAGACATGTGTTGGGGTCTGCACTGGAGAACTCGCTCAGCAGCACAAACATTCTCCAGCAACAGCAGCACTCAAAATCTTTGCAGACTTTATACTTATTTCTGGTACACCTGCATATAGACCAACATGAGTGTTTCATAACTCACAGGGTTTCAGAATTCCTGAAAGATTTATGAGCCAATGTGAAAGCCTTCAGCCCCTCTGAGAGCACAAACATCCACAGACAAAAACTTCAGGGTGGAGAGGAGGTGGAAATGAATCTCAGAATTAACTCTGCTTTTTTATCCCACTCTGCACATAGGAAATGCCTCCAGAAAAATCCTCAAAGTTCTTGCACACAATGAAGAGCCTGCTCCTGTTGCACGGTACTTCATATTTTATTTCCTTACATTAATGTAGACCTAAGACAGACAAAAGCCTGTTTGGCTACAGCTGTGCATAACTGCAGGGCTTCGCTGGGTGAGCAATCCTGGTCCTGGCCCTCTGCCTGTGAATCATGTTAACCAAAGAGAAGAAAACATTTATCTGCAGAAGTTCAGGGAGCTCTGAAGTATCCTCTTGAACACCAGGCTTCACCTGTTTATAAATTGCTCAGATTTCATCATGAAGCAACCATTTCCCTCCTCCTGCCCAAGAGGAGCTCTTCTCAGTTCTGTATCCATAAACCTGCTGAGCCAGGCTGAATGGAAACAAGCCACATCTCCTGCTTTCCCTGCCTGTGCCAATGTGACAGAAGAGTGACTGGAGGAGACAAAAAATAAAGGGTACCTCCCTCCCAAGCCTCTGGGAGGGATGGGACAAAGGTGATCCAAGACAAAAGCCTGCACCTGGGAAAAAGTAAGAGGTACCGTGCTCCAAATGAGATGCAGCCACTTGGGCCTTTTTATTTTATTACCTAACAATAAATTCCAAGCAATGGAAAGATAGTAAAAGAATTATGATACTCTGCATCATGGGAGGGTATCACAGAACTTCCCCAAAAGCAATTTTGCTCCTTCAGGGTAGGTAATATTAATAAGATGGCATCTTATTTCAGTCATCAGACGATGTAGGGCTCTGACCCTGCCCTGTGCTCCAGCAGGCTTTCATGGCTGTACCTGTGCACACACCAACTTCGCACGATGCACAGCCCAGTCAGAGCCCACCTGTGGAATGGGACATTTAACCCACCAGATGTTGTCTGGGCAGATCTACATTAGATTTGAGATATTTTCAACAAAGGAGATGGATTGGGGCTAGGCACAAAAACCTGAGGGGTATTCTTAAATGCAGCTATGCCCTTGTGGGTCCTTTTAAATCAAGTATGGAAGTGGGACTCTAAAGCATCCTCTAAGCACAGGAATAGAATGGCTAATAGCTGAGTCCCAAAAGTTTTCCAAATTATTTGTTTAGTTGAGATTTCAGTATCGCATCTGACATTTCCTTCACAAAGAAAAGGCCAGTTTCATGTAAAATACATATGGGAAGTAGGTAACATACACGGAGAAAAACACATTTTGCCAGTGAATTCAGAATTAAAAACTTTAATTTGACAAAAGACCATATCAATGCATTTCTTGTCTATGGAGATCTATCAAGAGACAGGTCCTTGTCTCAATTATTCACCTTTCTTTCTTGAATTCAGATTATAAATGCCCTAAATAATCCATTTTCCAAGAATTGGATTTAAGACTGTTAGAATTATTGTTATAATGCAATACAAACACTACTACTTAGAGAACCATGCAGATAGTAATATACACAAAGTAAGCAGAAATAGTTCTGATCCATTATCAAAATCTACCTTACTCAAACAGTAAGAAACACTTTTTCCACCATTTTTACAATAATCACCACAAAACTATACTGAAGTTGTCAAAATGAAGGACTATTTCTCACTTGTTTTTGAATTATCACTTGATAAACACAGAATAAAATAAAAATTATTTTAAATTCCAATTTACTGTATACTAAATGGATGCTGAATCATCATAATACAGCTGATGTTACTAATCATATTGCTGAAATGAAACTTGATACATTCCAAGTTATATCAGAAACAATTCCTTTAACTTCCTATTTGTATTTTCTTTTAAATTAAGACAGACTATTGTAATATTCCAAGAGGTTTTGTTGGATTTTTTTCAATTACGTATTTCCTGCTGTTTTTTTCTTCAGGTTTTCATTCTTGTGAACTTCAGTGAAGCAGCTGTAAGAGGTAACAATTACAGCAAAAATGTTTAATTACCCAACTAGCTTTTAAACAGTACCTGTGGGCACTTACAGTCCTCACATTAAGTTACTTAAAAGTAAACCCACAGGAATTATTGTTAAATAATGGTATGATTATCAAAGAAAATTATTCTCTGTGAGTCATTTTACATTAATTACAATATATTATTTGAAAGGTAACATAGATGCAGTTCATTCCACAGTGATCCTAGGAGAGTTTAATGAGCGGTCCCATTAGGAACCATAAGCAGGAACTGGACTTATACGGCTCTCGTACAGACTCGCTGCCTCACCAAATCCACCCCACGTACACCGGAGTCTACACTGAACTTGGCAGGAATGGACTGAAGCAATAAAACTAATGAAAATCAGTTACAAGAGGCTACAAACAGCTGTAAAATATTTAGAGAAAACCATGGAATTGAAGACCTGACCAGATTTCCAAATCCCATTTTCTAACACTCTTAAAATACCCACTCCACTTTTTAAAAATCTCTCTAAACGATGGTTTGATTTAACAGTACGCTCTAAAAATCTGAGAATTAATTCAGAAAAAAGTTATTCAAATACCATTTATAACTGATGGGAGAATATCACTTAGGCAACATTTATAAATGTATAAAGTAGAAAAGTGGCTGTTAATCTCCATGATTTTCGCTCTTCCAGTAGGAAACTGGATCATGCACATATTTTTTTGAAGACAAAAACCTCTCCTTCTACAGCAGCCATCATTTTAATATGAGATGTAATAATACACATAGCTTATATATTACTCACATGTGCAATACCATGTTTGCATGCATTGAGCTCAACTGGAGTGATGATTGCTCAACTCTATGGATTAGACTACAGAGATTTTTTTTCAGAGTTTGATTTGGATTATTATTCATAGTACCCTTCCATTACCTGTCCAATTTCTTCACTGATGAGTCTACCAAAGGGAGAATCACTGTAACTATGTATACTTACACTTATTAAGACATAAGAGCCCCAGCCTGCTGTTGTAAACCAGTGCAGCTCCACTGTCTTCTGGCACTTTGCTAATATTTACAGTAGAGGGGCTAATCCCAGAGATTAAACAGTGGCCAGTGGCTTTTTCATGATAAGAATCAGAAAGTTTATATAACCTCAAAATCCTAAAACTTGGGTGGTTGAATCTTATTCATTATCCTGTCATTGAGTCCCTTTGGCCAGCAGGAAATTCCAGAATCCAGAAATTATCTCTAAGTCACTGTGATCAACGCACAAGGATTACAGACAGCTCTATTCTGCCTCAGGGAATTAAAGCCCAGGTTAAAGAGCTTCCTTACTCACAAATTACTGCTAAAATGTAAACCAGCACTAACTGTTTCTACCACAGAAGAAAAGCACCTGGATTTGCAGCCAGACCATGGAGGATGGAACAGGTGAAAAGTGAGGAAAACAGAAGAGCAAGAAGGGAACAGAAAAAGCCAAAAAGAAGAAAGTAGAGTATTTTCCATTAAGATATTTCAAAAGAGCCAAAGATGTCAATAGTGTTCATGCACACAAGCGGTTCTTAAAAGGATTTGCCATAATTAGCACTGCAGTTTGACAGTGAATGAAGATGAACACCAGCAGCTAGACCTGCTCAGACTACGCAGTCCCTTCATTTTCTGGGGAAAACTTTAGGCTAAGAACTTCTAGGTCAGAAAAGCAAGTAAAAGACTCCGAAATGGTTATATAGTGCCTCCCTGGAGTTTCTGCTTGGATAGCACAAAACTTTGGTGAAAACATATTCTGCAAGTAGCCTGGCTGAGCCATGTCCCTTGGGATGCACACAGCTGTCCCTGCTGTGGGACCACGGCACAGCACCAGCTGTGCAGCCCCTGCTCTGGGGACACCCAGCCATGGACCAAGAGCAGAGGGGCGAAGCACCTGAGATACCGTACCTAACAAGCACAGTAACAGCATTTTCAAACCAAAGTACTTCTTTCAGGGAACTAGGTATCTCATGTAAAAAACCCCAACTGGTTAGTAAAGAAAACTGTAATTTCTGTTAAAAGAAACCAATCAGAAACATTGATTATTCATATATAAAACTGTTCTTACCTTTTTTAGCACAGGAGCATTATCAAAAAGTTATCTGATGTAAAAGCAAAATGAAACCTGTTTTTCTTCAGTCAGATGGCTCTGGATATCTCCACTACCCTTTGACGACTTCAGGTGAGATAAAGAAACTGCATCAGGTCTTTCCCGTGTTAAGAAGAACTATTAACACAAAGCTAAGCCTTCTAGAAATAGGAATGGTTAAAAATGCTAGCTTTTTCTATCCAGGCTAGCCAAGGCCAGACAATTTTAGAAATTACTCTTGATAAGTTCTTTGGCATGGAAACTATTTGCTAATATTTCACTGGGAGAAAATATTGTTTCAAGTTATTCCACATTAACACGGTTTGTCTCTTAGCACAGTAGTTCATAAAAGAAAGCACAGCAGTTTTGTACATAAGACCTGATCTATATAACTGTAAATGAAAATTAATCTGAAAGATGAACAGTGTAACAATGCCTATTCTTTAAATTCCTCTGATAAGCACACGCTAGAACTCCTCCAGGGAATATGCCCAACCTTTCCTACTGTCTAAACATGTTACCCTGAAGTCTCTAGTAACATAACATACAATGATGGGTTATCCTTGTATAGTTCGACACAGCATTAGAAGCAGGACTTGGGAAGCTAGCCAAATACCTGAGGCTAAATCCCTAGAACATTAAATGTCTATTTACTATTGCCCATAATGCTATTATATATATAAAAATGCAAAAGGATATCCATATGGAATTAACTGTATTATTAATTTCTGTGCTTTTTTTCCTTTTTTTGGTACATGAAAAAACTAGGTCAAATTTTTCCAGAATTACCCAACTTGCTTTATACGATGAGAAAGGAAAAACGTTACTATTACCAACACTGTTTGGGGAAAAACAGTACAACATTTATGGGAATTTTTCTCATTTGACTTTTTAGAAAAGGAAACATAGTAGAAAAACCTCCACCATGTGCAACAATACATATTTTTATGTGAAATATCAGTACAGACATCTACCTCTGAAGCTAATAAAGCAGTAGCAGTCTATTAGGTGGGCCACTCTCCAGAGGAAAATTAAGAATATATCTTGTGCCTTTGGGTTTCAAAGCTCTGTTTTGATTTCATAAGTATGCAGAGAAGTCTAAATTCTATGTAACATTTAACGTACCAGTTACAAGATCCATCTGCTTGATTTTACCAGTATCGACTTCTACATGTGTTCTCTCCAATTCGTTTAGCCACTTGATACCCAGCTACACAGATGCCACTGCTCACCACTCTTCTACACCCCTGGGTGCCCTACTCTCAACTTCCAGTCCTCTGAGCAATACTGGTGAGAAAGCCAAAACATCAGCAATGCCAGAATAGATCACAACCAATGATAACTGTTTAATTTAGCCTCCAAACTCTACCAAGCCTCTAGAATGCATGCAGAAAACAAGGTTTACTAGAAGTAAAATCTGCCCAAATCTGGACAGGTCTTTCACAAAGATAACAAAGGTACACCTATAACAAAAGTTTGAAATCTCTCCTCCAGTGTACAAGGGGTGACAGAGCTCCTCAACCAAACCACAGTAAAAAAACCCAACCCAATATCAGTATGGGAAAACCCAACAACTGGGGGAAGAGATCATTCCTCTGTTAGTTTTGTCCTGAGAAACACAAACGCAGTGATTCTGCTGACATGAAAAAAGCTTGAAGCAGGCAATGGTCCCAATGGGCAAAGAATCATAATACATAAAGCTAGCAGGTAAATTGGCAACATATCTGTTCATTGAACCACCAGAGCATCTGGTGTAGGTCATTCCCAAGTCTCAGCCCACTTTTCAGCCCTGCTGCCAGGCAAACACTTACTGCCTCTGGAGTAGTTGAGAGCCTAGATAGTGCAAAGAGGAACACATCATTCCCCAATATGTACCTTTTTTATTACCAACCATTCATAAAAAACACTGCCTCCAGAGATGCCATTGGGTCTTAAGATGCCATAATTTATAGTTTATAACCATAGTTTATGCATGTTAACAGTATTATTTGTTATATACCCACTTTTGTGCACTGCTACAAACTACATGAAAGTCCCTTGACAGTTTATGTCCAAAGTGTTTTGGGGGTGTTGGGCTTATTTTAAGGTTTATTTTATTTATTTTTTTTCAGCACACTGACATTTCAGCTGATAGCTCCGGAAGCGTGTTCACATTTCACTATCTCTACTTAAAATATTTAAAAGGTTATAGTAAGCAGAGGAAAAGGTAGCAGATACAGATAAGTATAGTGAGTCATATACTCACCCCAAGGAAAAGTATTGCTTACCTTTGATGAGGTAAGTAAATAATTAGCTATACTTAAGGCACTTCTCTTTCAGTCTCTCAGAACAGTATTACACAGGCAAAAGCTTTTGAAGACTTTGAGAAGGGAAACACTCAAAATTCATAATCTCCCTATGAAGGCAAAATATCATGCTTGCGAAACTGAGCATCTATACACAAGATCTTGAAATATTAAACTGAATAAGGATGGTAATAGCTTTCCTTGATAGACTGCCTCATAAATAAAATCGGTAATTTTGCTAAACCCAAAGTATTTCTCAGGAATGTGCTCACTTTGATGAAAGTTTTCTACAAATCTTTAGGGGCTTTGTCTCTCTACTGGAGAGAGAAGCAATGGCATAAGCATGTGAGATCAAAGCCTAAAGAAACCTCCTCTTTAGAATAATCCAGTGATTTTTTTTTTTTCTTAATTAAGGAGAGGATAAGTCAGACTGTTGTGTCATGACTATAAATATCTAAAGTGTCAGATAATGAACCACAGTGAAATGGGGTTCATCTGGCTAAATACAGATACCTGTCTTCAAGATAATCACCCTGCGCACCACTGACAGCCAGGGGAGTTCGGGGTGTAATTAATTTTTTAATTAAAATAGATACCTAAATAAAGTTATTTATGTCCATGAATCTCTAATTGACTATAAAAGTGTAATAGACTATAAGGGAATCAGTTTGATTAGCTTAGATGAATCATTTTCTGGTCTTCACTGTTGGAACGTTTATTTTTACCCTCATCATCATCATCATTACAAACCCAAGGTAAATCCAGAACCATTTAGCATTACATGCTTTTATACTATTTTATACTATTTTATACTATTTTATAAACTATTTATGTATCCCTTAATGCTTATCCTACAAAATAATGCTTATCCTACAAAATAATGCTTATCCTACAAAATAATTTTAGCCTCTGGATAAGGAATTAGAAAATATAAAAAATAGCATTACTAAGAACAAACCCTATTTAAAAGATCTGACTAGTGGCAAGATGGTAATGGAACAACAGATATTAAATACATCTAATATTTCGAATTGTTTGGAATTTTTCATATTAAAATATAGATGATAGAAGTCCAGAAGTACAATTGATTTAATTTTGTTTTGTGTAGTCACAAGATAAATTTATACAATTCAGCTCTCATGGGTATTTTTTCTCATTTCATTTTAGTTTTGACCAGCCAATTCTCTGGAATGACCATTCTTCTTCATTTAAAGGCCATTCTCTATAGTGCCTTATTTAAGGAATTTATACTGGACATAAATACTCTGTAATAGCTTACAGAAAGTCTAAAACTCTGTGAAAACAAAGGGTTTTAATTTCTTCTGAGGATGGAAGAAAATTGAGTCAAGAAAGAAATACTGTAAAGTTTCAGAATAAAAGCAAGCTATCAAGCACAGATATCAGCTGGTGGGTCTTCACAAACCCTGTGCCACAAGCTCTTAACCTTTTGCCTTGGGTGGCTTCTGGTTCTCTAGGAGCTACTGAAAGCACCTTTCAGCTCCTATCAACATTTGGTACTATAGACCCTAAAGCTGCTAAAGAATTTGTAGCAATACTTGTTCTGCTTGTTACTGACTGACTTTTTGTGTAAGACCCTGGCTTTCACACAGCCTCTCTAACCTCAAGTAGCATCTCACCAGTCTGCAATATTTTGGTGTAGGCAAAGAAAATTATTTTATATACTTGAATCATTAAATGATTAAAAAAACCCACCCCACCAAACTAATTAACATCAGAGCATGATTTAAGACCAAGCAAGAAACATCAAAAGACATTACAACATTGTTTGATGCTCCTCTCTTGGCAATAAGCCTTCCCCAATTTCACAAACAGAGGGAAAACAAATGTTTCCAGTTACACGTATGCTCACACACTCTTGGCTAAGTGAGGCCAGACCTTTCTCTGTTAACTACACTGGTATGCCTTAGTTGCCAATTGGCTTTGAATATTTCTCAGAAATGTGAGGTTCCTTCTACAGCAGTGCCTAAATAGTAAGGGACTGCTACTGAGATGAAAACATACTGATTTCCAAAGGAGAATAAATGGATATGAATACAGTTCAATGCAGTATGAAGAATTTTATTCCTGTGTAGGCAATCACAGAACATAAAATTTCCCTCAAGGAATTAAGCTAATCACACAAAACCTACGGACTTCTAGGGCTAGTTGAAAGTGCGCTTTGTTCAGAGGAAAGTACAATGAGAATTACCCCCATCATTCATATCAAATTCTGTCAATGAAATGAGGGCCATCTCCTTCGTGCATCCCATCCTCTCTCCCCTCCCACTCCCAGCCCAGCCACCTCCAGAAGGCAGGCAGAGCGCTGTAGGAATGCAGGAGCAGGACCCTTTCTGTGCTGTTGCCTCTGAGATAGTGAGAAAGACTGGATACCATGTGAAGGAAAAGCAGCATGACCGTGTTTTCAAAATTCCCCTTCAACAAAACATTTTACACTTCATAGCACAAAGTTGAAGTTTTACACGCATCAAAACATTTTTAAACTATTTGTTAAAGAATCATCTTTCTAAATGGTTTCTGGCTCTAAAGTTGTGCATAAATGAAGTGGAAAAAGAAACAATTAAGGCAATACAGATATTTACAAAGAAAGAGATATAAATACATCTCCATGGCAGTGGAAATGCATGCGGAAAAATTTAAATTTCTGCGAGATTTTCTCCTCCTCTGAAACTAAAAAAAAAATGATGCCAGACATCTGGGATCTAGTGAAATATAACTATTTTCTGAATATCCTCAGGTATCCAGGATTATCAAGAACATATAAAGTAAAAATGAATTAAAAGACATTTCCTACAGAGTAACTGATAGTAATGTTTATACTGTTGCTTGATATTTCCTGAAATAGTTACTGCAATGGCCAGATTTTTGAAGATGGTTTCCATCATTTGTTTGTTTATGGGTGCTCCTAGTCTCTACCATAACGCAATGACAGGCAGTCTTTAACAAAATGGTGTACAGTCGAGTAAATATATTTACTCCTTGACCTGCAACCTCATTTGGATGCTTTTAGAGCCTCTGGAATCAGTAGTGGCAGCATAAGGAATGAGTGAGATAAAATACTTCTGGCCAATTACCAGTGATGCCCCCTCACATCACCCGACAAAACACAGCAGTTGTTTCTCCTGTTTTTGTACCTATGATGAACTTCTGTAATCACCCCTCTCTGCATACAAGGGAACATCTTAAGGTGCCTGGAAGCCACAAAAGTTTGGCAAACCATTTGGCTCTCTTTTAAATATTATGTAGATTATAGAGGACAGAGAACAAGTTCTATTTTGTAGATACAATTAACAACAGTTACTTCTTTATCTTTACACTCAGGTTTTTCATTTTAACAGTTTAATCTCCGAGTCATACAAGTGTGTCCTCATTTTATTTGTCAGACACAGAAATCCACACTGTTTTCCCCAAAATGTTTGGTTTCCCAGCAGCGGGCAAGATGCACACTTGCCATTCTGGTTTCCAGAATAAAACGGAAGCCTGGAAGACCAGACGGAGCTCAGGGAAGCTACTCCTGCTCATAACTAAGGAGATTGAACTGTCATCCAGTTTCTTTCCATGATTAAAAGCCAGTGAATAACCGTCTTTAAAATAAAGGACTTAAGCACTTTGGTGAACCAAGGCCTAAGGAAAGACTTAAGACTGCCATTTTGAGAATCTTTTCCTCTCTTTGTCAAGCCACAACAGCAAATCCAATAGTGCTCTAAGATTTCACCAGAGAATGTATTTGAGAATAAAGGATTCAGGAGGATGTGGGGGAGTTCTAGCTAAAATCTCAAACCTTGGTTAAGTGTACAAGGTACTATATATGAACAGAGGAGGCTGCCATACAGGAAACATAACTTAAGCTATCTGAAATTTGTAAATGCAATAGCAAAATGGCTGAGCTGGACAAATAGCAAAACCTACCAACTACCTTCTCAATGTAGAGCTGCTGATAGCTGTGTGAACAAGCAGGAACCCTCCTGAGTGATAAATGGTTAGCAGATGTAGTAAGCATAGTACACTCTTGCAGATTCTTTATCTCTGTGGTCTTCCAGGAACCTAATGTCTTTTGGTGTATCTAGAAGTCTAGAACACTAATCAGGCCATTTATAAAGTCTGTTAAAATGATTCAGATTGATTTCTCAGTGCCTAGAATACTGGTATCTAACTTTATATAGGGTAATAGAAATTAAAGATCTGTGTAGGCAATTCAACATGCAGGTTTTGGTAGTTGGAAACCATTTCTCTCCACCTGCCTGGCTTAAATCTCTGTCTCACAAAACAAATGGAAAAAAAAATAAAAATCAGAGAAGGTGAGACTGCAACAGACTATGCAGACGGCTTTCAAATGCATCTGAACCAGAGATGGAACCACATGTTTCAAGTTAAGTAATGGGTCTGTGTCCCTCCTAATCAAAGTAACAGTTAGTTATTGGTAACTTCAGTACATTAATCAGCTGCTCAAAAAAAATGTTCTCCAGTCAAAATCAAGTGCAATTGCTTCTAAATCCTTCTGTGCCCTCGCATATTATCTTGGAAAAGTAAGCAAAAGTAAAAGCAGCTTGCTCATGGAAGTTTCATGGTCCTGAGAGTGAAAAGTATGAGAGAAAAAAGAATATTCTGCCATGCGCTAGCACTCGCATTCTGCTTTGCTGTGCAGCTTCCTTTGTGTAGACAAGATAGTCCTGACTGATGTTTGTACAGAACACTGGTAATCTTGCCTATGTGCATTATAACAGGTACAGGTAAAATTAATCCATGCTATGTGAGGACAGACAAGAGATTTAAGTAGGTTTTTCATTCCAAGCTGTTTAACTGGAAGAAAGAAGTCATCAGGAAAAATATATCTGGAGTCTCCAAATATTTCTTTGACATGATATAACCTCTTTCCCCAAAATAAAAATTTTACAAGAAAGCTGTCTTTCCATATGCACCTTCTATTTTTGTATACACCCTCCCCATTTTTTAAATAATACTTTGGCAAAACATGAAAAATTCAAAAATAATTGGTTGAGTTTTGGCAAAGCTTAAAAAGTATAGGGAAAGTCTGGAAAATAGAAAGCTGGACACATATGATAACTTTGTTCTTGTATACAGGGTGAGTTATTCATAGCCCGCTAATTCAGTGTTTGCCTGGATGCACAATTCACAGGTTTTACACAAGAGTTTGTATTTCCTAGAAAGGTCAAGTCCAAAAGGTTTTTCATTCCAAAATAAAAGGACACTAGCACAAAGCTGCAGCATACATGGTAACTGAAATTTGCTTCAAGCAAGATGTGACTTAGAACAATTACGTGTACCTGTTGCATGTCATCTCTCTGAAGAGGTGCCAACCCCAGCCAGACTAAATCTCTAACACTGTCGGATGCTAGGGAAGTTTCTGCATTAAGCACGGACAGCACTATCTTCCAATTTGCTTCAACCACAGTGAACAGTCATGCATTAGGAGGGAGGTGGCTTGAATGACTTAAAGTTGTTTTTGTCTCTGCATTCCAATGGTGAAATTTAGAGATGTCCATCAGTAACCGTGTATGCATTGCATCCACTTTTTCCACAAATGCATCAATTGGCTCTGTGACCCTTTGTTTACTAAATCAACTGGACTTCCAATATCTTTTTAAGGCCCCCATAGGTGTTAGTGCCTCTATTTGTTCTCTACTTTTTAAAAATTCTGTTTACATACTAAAATAATGAATTGTTAGTCATTTAAATTCAACTGACTACTGGATGTCATATGCAGGAAATGTTCAACATAGTATTGTCAACAAAAACGAACTTTTCACCTGGAGGGAGGCAAAGATGGGGAAAAAATATGACAACCCATGGATATAAAATAGGAGAAAATGCTGTTTTCCCCAAAGTAGTCTATCAAAAAGCCAGAAGGGATCTTTTGAATCATGACCATAGTTTATTTAACTAGAATAAATCACAAAACATGAGTAGATAAGTCAGCTAGGGAAGGTATATGTAAATTTCATATCACATTTCAAAATTTTTCAAGGTGCTTTAAGAGTTGGAGTCCCAAATACCCGATTCTCTCTTTTTGAGACTGGAGGACAGGCCCTCCAGTCTCAAAAAGTCTGAGTAAAATAAGACTTTTCTGGGACACCTTCAGCACCCTACAAGTTGCGAATAAAAGTTTCATCAGCTGCAGGGCAAGAGGAAAGAGACAAAAAGAAGAGTCCTTCCGGGAAAAGCAATTTTCAGCAATTGTTTTGGGAATAACACATTCTTAAGTGCTTGCAATACAGGTATGTGCCACACATGATCTTGTGTTTAAAGTGCAGTTGAACTCCAAAGAAAAGCTGGATGGAGGCTGGAGAGATTTATGTGGCTACAGACGTGGTTTTCCTGTTAGGTGGTGCGCAGCTCTGATTTAAGATGTGCTGAGCAGGCCTTTATATAAAATAATAATAAATTATTGATGCACATGTAGATTTATGTGTCAGGAGTCCAGAGCACAGAATGCATGCTTAATGAGTTTTATAACTCTGTATTAATAAATATAAATGAAATCACACAGTGGGATGTCCCTGTCTTGTGTCTCTCAATAGTATCTAAATTAGATACGGTCTGTTTTCAACATGTATTATAAATATGCTCACAGAAACACACTAATTATCAGCCTGCAAAATCAGCTTGGGTTTTGAGAGCCAATTAAGTTCCCCGTGGGTTCATTTTTGTCAGGAAAGTCAATAGAGACAACTCAAAACATACACAGGAAGTATATCTGCTGCCTAAGATGAGATTTGTACAATTACTTTTCTGACCATAAATACACTTACTTCATTTCTTCTTGCTAACTTTACATTTCCCATATATGATTCATGGTGTTATGCCAAGGTCACACAGGTCCTTGGTATTAAAAGGTTATATAAACACATCCCTGGAGTAACTAAAATGAATCAGATATGCAGCGGACAGAGTGCAGGCCTGAACTTGGAAAGGGAGGGAGTGTGAAAGCCAGACCCCTGACATTAAAAAAAATAAATTTCACATTCAATTGTAACTTCACACCAAACACAAAGAAATGTAGTATTACTGGGACAGAAAATCAGCAGGAAATGTTTCCTTTGGGGGAGGAGCAGGAAGACAAAAAGGCAAACCCCCCAGTATTTGGGCTTCTAGAAACTACCTGAGGACCTCTTGGCACTCTGCTTTGTCATGTCATCCCCAAACCCAGCACCCACACAGATCACGGCCTTAAAGTCCAAGCACTGACAAGAACCTGAGGTTGAAGTCTAGTCTCAAAGTGCCACTTTACAGTTGATTTTTTGTCAGATAAGCTACTCCATAAGTGAAATAAAATTAGAAGATGTAAAAGTTGCAGTCAGGACTATGAAAGAATCAAACTGTTTCCTTTTATGTAGTATTTCTGTTAACACTACTGCACTTAGCTACAATCACTGACATTATGCAGAAAAATGCTGGTAGAGGGATGGGTGCAAAACAGTATCAAACAATGAGACTAATAATTTATAATTCCACATCTTCAAAGTATCGTAATATTAACAACAGTTTATGTTCATAATATCTCTGTGAAACAAGGCACAACACAGTTTTACAAATGTGGAAACTGATGAGCACAGACATTTAGGGGTTTGTCAGAAGCACCCTAGGACGTTGGTGTTCAAATTAGAACTAGCATCCAGTTTTTTGCTTCTATCTTATATGTGTGCAGCTTTTTAATCTTCATAGGCCTCAAGCAGTTCCTAAGTTCTTATAAACTTCTGTATCACTGCTAAGAGCAATCAGAAGCAACTTTAGCTCTATGGCAAAGCACCAAAGTGGAAAAGCAAGCTGCAGTGGCTGGCTTAGTAACAAGCTGTTGGTGAGCAGCTTGGGTAACAGCACAACACTGCCCGCCAGCTTTGAGCTGTTGCAAAAAAAAAAAAAAGGCATACCTTTATCGCAGAAAACACATCCTTCCCTGAAAGTATCTCACGAGTAGCTCTATACACCCCAGCTCCAGCTCCCATTCAATTCAGACAGGTGATTTGGACTTCAGTACTAGACCGGACCAAAGAAATCCTGGCAGAGATGAGGATGCAAGCTTCACCGCAAGCCTGAACAGCTTGAGTAACACGTCTCTGCAAACTTGAGCTTTAGCTCGAGTGCAGGTCATGCATGCTGCTGCTCATGGCTGCAGATCCTATGTTAAAAGTAAATGCTGGTCCCTCTCCTGAACCAGCTATAGAGAATCTTTATTTGCCAAGATACTAGTGGAAGAGAAGTAGGATGAAAAGGCTTTTACATGCTTTGTGATTTCTGCAAGGATAAACTGAGTAAAGATAAAGCACAACAAGAATACTTGAAAGCTCAAGCATACCTGTTTGAAACTCAAAAACCAGTGGAATATGTCACCCAGTATGTCCGAGCATGGTTCTTAAAAACGCCATTTCCATTAGAAAAGGAAGCTCTCCATGAAACAGAACCAATTTGTGCAGGAAGTCTAGCTGATTATGGTCAAGAGATTTTAATAAATCTAAGAGATTTTTACATTGGCCCCTGATAAGCCTCATTTTTCTCTCACAAACCAATACCCACATATCTGAGGGTCCCGGTGGATCCAAAATAGTTACTGAGAGGCAATAAATAATATATCTGCATACCCACACAAATATTTATCATGGATATATATACATTACCCAGTACCATTTTATTTCTTATGAATGCCTATGAGTAGATGGACTTCTACAGTGTTAGTAGGCTGTGTGAGAGGGAGTAAAAACTATTGTTGTTCCCACCAACCACTAATCAGCAAGCTTAGACAGTATATCATCCCCAGAGATAAATTCTCTGATTTTGTTGGTTTATGCAATTATAATGTTCTGAGCACAAAACTCCTCAAAGTACATTCATCTGCATTTCTTCTTGCTGCACTACAGCCTTGCTGTGAATTCTAAAAATCTTTCCCGATACTCAATTCGGCTTCGCTTTGAATGCCTGTTCTTTCTATTACTCATCAAATAAGATTCAAAGCATAAATGGAACAAGGTGGCAGAAACTAGCTTCCAGCTCTAAATTCCTGACAGTACAAACCAAAGTCTGTAATTTATAGTTTAAAAAAAGCAATGACTTCTTGTTATTGTTACCTTTATTTGAGAGGTTACAGCCAAAAACTGTCCAAATTCCAGACAGTGCAGGAACAGTCACACTTTCTCCTGCCAACTTACAGCATGTTAGGACAGGAATAACTTTTTCTAAGAGGACAACATGGTTCAGGCTTTTTCAGAGCAACATTTTTTTAAACAGTGAATTAAGAAACACTATCTATATTCATGACAAACTGATAACCAAACATCTGTCATGCAACCTGCATGTTCCCAACCAGACCAACCATTTCCTCTGCTCTTATGTGCTATGGATCATCTTTGCAGGAAATCTCAAGATCTGGATGATTTCCTCCACTGCAAGTGGATTTTTCTACATTCCTAGCTAAATCAGCTCTGTTTCTCCATCTTGAGTGAAAACAATTTCCAAAATCCTAAGTCTCTTTTACCAATTTTTCATTCAGTGCTCCTCTGCCTCCACTGCCTTCCCACAATGTAGAAAATTTATTCCCATAGAAAATATCAGAACATACCTTAATCTTTCAATTTTCCGCCATCACTTGTATCTACAAGTCTTTCCTCTTGCATTTCTGTCCCAGAAGCAGTTTCCCCCTTCTCATCCAGTCTCCTCCTCCTCCTTTCACTCCTCTACTTGCCCCTCTGGACTCACCCAACTCATCTGCTCGGGTCTTTCAAATCCATATCCGTCCTGTCCTCAGCCTTTTGGGTTCTCTGACTCTCTCATTCCACAAAATGAACACTTAGTTTCTACCACCCCAAATACCACACTCTTAAACCCCTCTGCCCCAATTCCAAGCCTCTTCCACCTCTGTGTGGTGTCCCATTCTTCCATTTCTCATTCCAGACTGTCTCTAATTGACATTTTCCATGACACTCTCTTTCACACACATTGTCTCATACCATGTTCCTCACCAAAATTCAAACTATTTTTCCCCACCTTCCAGCGATGTCACCTGACATCAATATAGGCATGTCTGTCTTCCCAAAACTTGGCTGCAGGCACACTTTCCACCACTTTCCTGTATTTTGACCTCCTGTAGGGGGCTTGCTGCCTTTGCTTCTTTTCTCCACTCACAAGCTGTCTTTCAATATGCTTAGCCATAAACATAAATACAACTACCATTTTCATACTGAATACTCAAATTTTATCTGTTGCAGTTTTTTCACTTTCTTCTTCAGACTTCTTGAGCAACATCTCAAAAAATCCTTGCAGCGAGACACTGTCAGCTCAGGAATGACATAGATACAGCCACTGATTTACCTCCACCACTTTTCCCACTCATTGTGAATCAGAAAATTACCCTGCCAACCAAGATCATAACCCCATCACCTCTGACTCAGGCCATTTCCTGAGTTCTTTACACCTATATGAGATTTAAACTTTTCAAGTTCTTTCTGGAAAAGACTTCTAAAATAGATTCATTCATTATCAAAATACTGACTGGTGTCTCACCTCAGCTCATATCGATGTCCTCCATCACTGACTCATTAGGTGTTTCATGTACTTACACACACACACAGAGCAAAATCTAAAACGTTACATTGCCTCCAACACATGGACTTTGGAGTGTGTTTTGCCAATGATCATTATCTTGCTTGTCTTATCTGCACTTCTTCAGACCTTCATAGCTATGAAATACATACACCCACATTAAACCCCACAATCCTTACAAAATTTGGTCCATTAACATGCTGAGGCCAGTGCATCATGTCTTTGTGGCTCTGCTGTTTTCACCTTTCTGCCTGTAGTCTTCTGTTGCCTCAGGACTTGCGCTGAGATTATCAATTCTTTTGGTCAGAAATCTTATTAGCATTCTGCCTCTGAGAAATGGGCTCAAGTCCTCAAATAAAGTCCAAAGGCATTACCACTTGGTAAACAACGAAAAAATTAAAGTTTTTGCCCACCTATAATATTTCAAAATGAATTAATGTGTAATTCTCTCCTGTATGCTAGTTATTAAAAGCCTAACCAGAATCTGCATTTCTGAGATTTTTTTGCAGGCCTTTAATACCTGTGTTATGCCTCTTTTTCCTACGGCAAAAATATAAAAACAAAGCAAGTATGCTACTTAGTGTTTCACACTAATTAAAAACAAGCAACTTCAGTTCTCTAAGCATAAGTATCAACATTTTCAAGAAGCAAAAGTATTTCTAAAAACATCAAAACTTTCATTTTATAGACGGAGTAATGGAAGGTAGAAAAAAATCAATTAGTTTCTACCAACAAAATCATACAAATTAAGAAACAGACCTTGAAATATAACCCCATCCAATGGCCTTTCATTTGGTGACAAATGCAGCTAGGCATTATCCAACAAATTAAGCAAGGAATACTAAAAGCGCAATAGAAAAATAACCACTTCCATGACAAGCAATGATGCAGAATGTTTTGTGAGCAAGGCATCTGAAGAGCAACAAAGTCTCTTTGCTTCGCTCAGACTAAGAAATCAGATGAAGAAGAAATACCCTCTTGATCTGCCAATTCTGATTAGATTCTTTGTCAATTAATATTGATAAACTAAATTTATTCTAAAACAGAGTTATTGAGAACAATGTCCAGATTATTGAGAACATTTTCAATTAAGTTAGTGAGAGTAAAATGTAAAACTTGTTTATATGTATTAGCTTAAAACTGAGACTAAACATTACAATCAATGTTTGTGCTTTACCATCTACCAAGAAGCAACAGAACCTTGTAGGAATAACGGCACAGTCAAGTACACTTGTAGTACGACCTAACAAAAGTATAATGATGTCTCATTTCACACCAAGGACTCCTAGAGCACGAGGTAATGCATCACTGCGTCCAATACTAAATGACAGTCATCTCTAGGGTGGAACCTATGCACTAGGTAATATAAATTAACACTTTCCAGTGAAACAAGTCACATTCCAAGACATCACTCCAGGTGACTCTGTCTTGGGCCCACATCACTGAACTTCACAGAGACATCTTTCGTCACAGAGCTGCCTCTCAAAGCTGGCAAACAATCAGCCCACAGCTCATGAAAAAGGGATGGTGGGACAAACAGAAGTCAGGCCTTTCACCACCACCTGGGTAACAGCCAGTTAGTTCAGGTCACGGGAGAGGCACAACCCCCTTCTCGGCACGGTTCATGCAGCACTCATACCAGCAGCACATCTCCTGAGGGGATCCAGAGAGGTGCATCCCTGAACCATCCCTCAGCACCAGGCTGCAGACACAGTCCAGGTGAGGACCTCAGCTTCTGCTGGGGACCCGCAGGGCACCTTCTGCTGCTCTCGCTCCAATTTGTGCTGTGCCTTAAAGAAAAGTCTTGAAGTTTTTCCCTTCCTGACAAATGCACACATAGCACTGAGTGCACAGCAAAACCGAACCGCACCCAGCCACAGGCACAGCTGTGCAAGAGCCGCCGGCTACCTCCTGACAATGTCATCAGGTGAAGCAGGCACTCAGCGCCCTGAATAAACAGAGCGGGATGAGGGAGTGAATTACTGACATTTCCGGGTCTGAAGAGAGACCTCCGGAGCCTCAGCTCCTTTCCAGGTCAGACTGGCTGCCGCCACGAACGCTGATGGGGAAAGGCAGTGCAATGATGCTCTCCTTACAGTGAGGGCCAGGGAGACAGACAGACAGAAAGGAAAACATATTTCTAATACCTTACAGACTTGTGGGTTAGAGAAACCTGTTAGCCCAGCCTTTCTCTTTTTTTTTTTTTCTTCCTGTTGTTATTTTATCGACAGGATTAAGATTCTTATCTCAGTAAGCTATTTTCTTAAAGTTGAGAAATCAACGTTAGTTATGGAACCTGGGGAGGAGAAATGGACTGAAAAGGTTGTGGTTGTTCACACACCCACCAGGACGACAGCACACGCATGCTCTCTGGCTGGCGAGGCGGGCAATCTCCTAAGCAGGCAATTACCAGTTTTGATCAAAAACTAATGAACTAATAGAAGATTCTATTTCACCCAAATCAAATTTATCCTCTCAAAATGAGGTATTATAGGGCAGAAAGACTGAAATGGAGGAAAAATGAAATGGTTTAGGGTCCTCAAGAAAAAAAAAACCCAATAAATTACATAATTTATTTTCATACCAGTTTGAGATGAAGACCATGATATGCAAAGGTTTTTTAAGTGTTCCTGGGAACTTCAAACTGCACAGCCCTAATTTCTCTACCTCTGAGCATTAGCATGAGGGTGGAGAGCAATAATCCCAGAAAAACAACTGCAGTTTTCAGATACAGAGCTACATCTCCCCAGTCCTGGAGCTGAACTTCCAATGTAACTTGCTCAGCAGACACAAAGTTTCTTCAAGCTATGGAGGAATAAATGGAAATAATTCAGTCTTTTCAAAGTCCCCTCTTCTCCCTATTTTATTTATAGTGTGTCTCAGTCTGTCCTTACCCTGGGGCTCAAGAAAGCAGCTGGCAGAGACCGTGGCTAGGCAGGCCGTGTGCCCTTCTCAGTTCACCGGGGCTCTCGCCTTCCTCCCAAGAAATTATTTAGCAGGAATCTTTGGCAAGCTTAAGGTCCTTACAGAGTAGATGATGACCTCTCATCTTTAAGAGAGATGTAACTCAGTGTTGTCAAACTCAAGTACACAAAATATCACAAAACACTTTCAATATATTGATCTACTGAAGTGTTTAGGTGTCATTAATAAACAGCCTGTCATTTTCAAATTAATTTTAAAAGTGGGTGGGGAAGGAAGGAGGACTGTAAAAATGCTGAACATGTGCTACTTTAATTTTTTTTTCCATGTAACACAGAACAGTATTCCTTAGCTGTACCCTTCACTATTACTGTTATGAAACCTGTGTTCTTTCATCAGCTATTTGGGACCATCTATGCTTCAACAGTTATTTACAAAATTCAACTATTACAACTAAATCTCTCTGCTCATTTGAATAGGTCTCACCTTCTAAAGTCTGTTACTAAGTCTAGAAGAAAGAAGTGTGAAAATGCAGGCTACTTCATCCTTTCAAGAGTTTTTTCCACTATGTGCAGCAGCGCTTAAGAAGTGCATTGTATTGAACAGAGAACAAGCAAGCAAGCACAATGCAGCTGTCACAGGGCTTGTCACAGGCAAGAAGCCTGTCCATGTGCTTAACTACCTACCTCCTTTCATTGCTGTTTCAACTGAGTACTTACCTTAAATTCAGATTCTGTTTACATTACCCTAATTGTGACAGCCAGAATATGATCTTCCTGGGACTACACAGGTATGGTTTCATTAAGGAGGGAAAACTATTTAGTCCCGTACCCAGGACACAAGGAGTAAGAAACGGGCGGAAACAGTCTTGCCTTGCTGCTATGCACCCTCCCTGTCAAAGCACCTGGGACACCAACTTCCAGACCACTCGGCTTTCTTTGTGATTACAAAGTGTTCCGAGTGTCTGGGTAAGAAGGATATGAATGTGTGTGTGAGGCTAGGAGGAGAGTTTTTAACTAATGGTCAGGATAGAAAGTCTTTGTCTAATAATGACTTTTTTTTTTTTTAACCTATTACAGGTGTGGAACAAATCCTTGTGTTTTGTTTTGTGCTGTTCTTAACATACCACCACTCTTCTATGGTTTTCCCCTCAGAGCTGTCTTGACTTGACAGCAAAAGTAACACTACCGTTTTTCCAACAACAACAAAAAAAATTTTCAATCTCCCATACTCCTTCTCTGACCCAGTGAACCTCTTCTGTAACTTTACACCAGAGAACAGCCCCGCTCTGTGTTTCGATCTTATTAAATGCTTTTAAGATTTTAATCATTCATTCATTGGCTGCTAAGTGAATATTATATCCTTTTCCTGTAGGCAATCAGATACCATAATGCTTTAATGTTAAAACTTGTTACTGCCGCATACAAAAAAGTAACAAATAGTTTCTTATTTAGTGCTGGATTGGTACCCAGAACAACACCTAGCCAGCTGCAAATATCCTGAAGGCACCTTTATTAATAGAGCTGATCTAACAATATTTGAAATCAGAACTGCAAAAAGACAATGCTTATCATTAAAAAAAAAAAAAAAACAAAAAAAACCACCAAAACAAAACAGGTATAGTTGTAAAACAATATGGGCAAACAGTAAAAATGTATCAGTGCAGCCCAGTGACATTTGTAACAGTCTCAATGAAAGCTCCACTACCATTGGTTTTTTTGTTTTGCAGTTCTCTTGGTAAATATACCATTTGGTTGTGTATATTGTGGCACTTACTCTAATACACAAGAGAGAAAAAACAGTGTAGATGATACTCCTGATAAACATGCTGGTGCTCTGTACCTGCAAGGAGGAGCAAATTGGGAATTTAAGTAATTTTTGTATTCTTTCTTAGGCATCTACTTTTTGGCAACTGCTAGAGACTGGAAATTGGACAAGATGAATCCTTAGTCTGGCTCATTTTACGCTCCTGAGATTTTAAAATAATCCCATAAATTGGTGGAGCAGTTGTGCACAACACACACCATGGCAGGTACCTTAAGCAGCTGCAGTGCCAGCTCAGGAAACTGCTGTGGCTGCCCCTCTCCTGACCAGACATTTCCACCACCACATCCCCTCCCAGCCCTCTGCTGCTATAAGCACTTGTGTGCACTGCAACTAGTAAAATGGAAATTAAGTTTATTTTTGCTAGGCTTTTTTAGCTGAATTCCTCACTATGTATTACCATGAAGGCATACGAATGCACATGCACATACAGAGCAGGAGCAGCAACAAACCACTGGCAAATGTATAATCATAATCTCAAGTATTAATGCATGCTCAGTTTCTTTTAAATTAATACCTACTTTAACATACACAATTGCCATCGGTGTAAGATTGCACTTTAATTCTCCGAAATACAAAACTTTCCATATCATGACTATGCAATAAAGCTTTCCTTTATGAAAAAATGTCAGAATTATTTCTCTTTACTCAGGGTTAAAATGTTTGCTCTGAATTAAGCAATAATTTCATGCAGTAATCAAATAAGTAGCAGAAAATTATTCTTTTTCAAATCCCTGGTTTTGTTTTCCTTTCCTGGATTTTTTTCAAATGCCAAGAATCTGACCTCAAGCACAATAAAGTCAATGAAAATCTTTCCACTATCTTCATCAGATTTTGGGTCATGACCAAAGCTGGCTTTCCCCCCTACTCCCTCCATAATAGTTATAGGCAAAATAGACAGAATAACAACACGCTGACACGTAATACTAATTTACAGTCATATGAGAGGTAGAAGCATCACACACAGATTTGCTGTAAACTGAGCTCAATACTATTTGCAACTTAGGTAACTTCATGTCTCAGGTTTCTTTACAATCATAAGAACTTTTTTTTGTTTTTTAAGACGTTTTCCTCCAAATTATTGTCCTTTAAATCATTTGGTATCTCCTAGTCTGTCATCAAATAATAAAGAACATAATACATGTATAAAAAATCAGAAAGGAATCCTTTAATGCACTCTTACCAAGATGGTTCTGTCAGTTTTGCAGCTCAGATCATGCACTACAGGTTAATGAGACAGAAGCACATGACAATTTTTGAATTATGACCTTTTAAAAAATATTGGCTTAAAAACATTCTTGCTACAAAAACACCTGAGTTAAAAGGCAACATAGAGGGTGGTTGAGGGACAGGGAAAAAACTCTTGCCCTACCAGCAATTTCTGTAAAGGGTTTTTCTTCAACACACCCCCAAGCATGTTAATTCCTGCACCATTCAATATTCCATGAAAACAAACAAAATAATGCATTAGCTGATTTTAAATTCTGAGTAAGTATATTTGTACATGAAGTATTTCTTGGCTGTATTGCATACCCGCAAATACCACTCTCAGTTTGCACTACCAAATTATAAAAAAGGTATTGCTATTTATCATTTTATACTAAATAATAATGTCCTTCATACCAGATGTATCTTTATTCTGGCAGTGGAGTCCCTTTACCTTTCAGTAAGCTATTAAATCATTACAAGGAGAAAGGCAACCATCACTTCTGGAGAAGCTTACAGCATCACTTACAAATAAAACCAAACACCATCAGGCTTCTTCCCTAAACCTTTTATATTATTTGATTTTTATGTGTCTGTATGTGTGTGTGTATATATATATATATACACACACACAGATACATAGTTTTGACACAGAAAGTTGTATATACATGGAAATTACGCTTTATGGACACTAAGATCACTCTAACAGGAAAATCGCCAGGGAGGGAAAGGAAGAAAAACTGGTGTGAACCTGTGTTTTTGCTTGACTGATATGTTACATGTCCATCCTGCAACATCAATCAGTTCAGCTGCAGTGGAATTGTTCCTCTGAGCTTCACACCAAGCACACACCAGTTTTTATGGAAGTGAATGAAGATATCATTAACCCACCAATCCAACCTAATAAAGGACACTCAGTTGGGGAGAAAAGGTTAGATGGCAAAGGTACCGTTCAAATTCTCTTTTACGCTGGCTATTTAACACAAACAGGAAAGACGCAAATTAGGATAGAAACATGATGATTCAAAGTCCTTTATTTATTGTAGTCTAATCTAGACACTACCTTGCAGTCAGAAAGGACTTTTCATCATTACTACTGCTGGGAGCTAAAGTTAGTAATAAATTCAATGTAAGGCATTTTGGAGGTGATTGTCGTCTTGACACTCTACCAGTAAGCTGAAATACCTGTAAACTCAAATGTAAACAACTTAGATATCACTGAGAGTCACTAGGCTTTTCTTTGTCATCACTTCAGGAAGTTGCATCAATGTATTATTTTGCATTGATGATTGGAGCATCTTAAACAGGTTCACAAGAAATACCATTAAAAAAAGCTATTGGATCTACATGCTGAAAAACCCAAAGTCCAACACAGAACTACATTTCACCTCTTAAGAAAAACAGAAAAAGGACACTTTTGTAAGGCCAGGCACTGTAAAAAATTCTCATTTGCTTTCACTGAGAAAGTTTGAACAAACATTCTCAGCATAGTATTTGCCTTTCTGAAATCACTGACAGTAATATCTTGAATTTAAACATCCATATATAAATATATTTTAGTTAATCAGGAATCATAAAAGCAGAATGAAAATAAATTTGGTGAGATAACAAAATGGGAGTTCTCGCCAACAACTACACCTAGCCCGCAAGATATACCAGTGCAGACTTCCAGACAGATTTACTATTTATAACTGAAACTCAGCCTGAAACAATGCAAGGTAAAGATGCAAATTTAACCTGAAAAACACACATATTTTTAATGAACCACACATTCAACTTGCTTCATCAAGCTGTTTTGCAGGACATCCTTTTGTGAAAATATGTATGCCGAACAATTGCAACAAAAGGGGCTCTGAAGAATTTTGTGGCTTAATTTTTCTACCTGTAACTGTCATATTGCCAAAATAATGGGAAAGGTATGAGCAATTCTTTAAACAGTTGTGTTTTAATTCTTATGCCAAGTCTTTTGGTTATGAAGAATTTTTTTGACTGAGTTGAAAGTCTATCACAAGTACACTGAAAGACCTAGGGCAAGAACAAAGGTGCAGGGCAAAAGCTAGTTTATTCAGGCTTGTCAAGTTAAATCTTGTAAAATATGTACACATTTAATTGTTTTCATCATTTATATATGTTTCAAGCATGGAGGGGGCCTCCTGAATCATTTAGGTAGAAGGCAAGCGCCAATTCTGGAAGTCCTGTTTGATCAATGAAGAAGTCACTCATCTCTGGCACAAATCTGAAGCTTGAAATTATTTTTTTTTTGGTAACACTAAACACAGACAATTTGCAACCATTTAATTTATTTCAAGCAAAAATATCTCAACAGCAGCCTGAACTTTGCAAGCAACCCTAACAGTGGGTTAGACACATTAAAAAGCATTAAACAAAGCAATAAAGTAATGGGGAATAAAATGAGGGGCAATGAGAATGTGGGAGACACGGTAATTGAGAAAGCATTACAAAATGAAGTACCACTTGCAATAACTGCAGTAAAACAGTTAATGAAAGCACAGCACAAGTCTGGTTTCTCTCTCTTGTTGTCACTTATTTTTCTGAATGACTGGATTTGCTGCCTCTTCTACAAAAATAATGAAAGATTACAAAAGGGACACCTGGAAAAACACGGATGTGGTCTTTTTAGCTCCAGCCTACCTCCCTGACACCCCCCACCCCCAACGCACACTCATCATTGCCCAGGCTCCTCCCCATCTTCTTTCTTTCCTCAAAAGCAGTTCCTCTCAGCCACAGGAATGCCAAGCCAATCTTTCAGGTACCTCAGCCTCACCACGTCTCCTTTCACATGTCAGGATGTGCCATTCAACAGAGCTTTGTAGGTACATGTTGGGAGGGGTTTTTTCAGTATCGGTACCAGGACTGCACACAAATGGTTTAGGAACAAAACAGGGAGTTCTCTGTACCAGCCTACCATATCCCTAGAGACGATTTTATCACTTTTACACCAAGATTTTACCCTTTTTATCACTGTTTTGACAAATGTTAACTACGGGGGGAAGTTCCATATATTCACTCAGCAGCAATACTATTTTAAACTGAAGAACGACAACCTCAGAGGAATCTTTCTTATACAAGTTAGTTGAGTTTTGAGTCTACTGATTTTAACACTGTAAAAGGTAAGTGGAAAAAATACACAGCACATCCAATACACTGTGCTGATGAAAAGAGAAACACAACAGCCCACATGGAGCTTTCTGGACTATGAACCATTAATGGTGTTCATGAAAAATACATTTTTCTTCTAATGTCCTGAAGTGAGGCCTTAGGCAAGTCTCCTATCAGATTCCCTGCACCTAGAAGGGAATAAATGGACTTATGCTCAGTAACCTGCCTTGCATTCTACAGCTAAAGAAACATGTGTACAGAGTTCAGTGAGAAAAGTATCTAAGGATAAATAAGGCAGTATTACTGCACACTTAGGATGCTACTGCAAAAACTGTAGTGTAAGAAGTTTGCTCCCAAGTATGTATTTCATGTAGTTTCTCACAGTTAGAAGTAAATATTTAGGAAAATAGCAGGATTGATACATCACCCCTCGGTTATACAAAATTCTATCCTTGACATGTGACTAAGCCAAACTTCATGCAAGAGGTAAGACACATAACTGGAATAATTTATAACCTCAAAATTGACTAAACCATTAAAAAGGTAACTCTTGAAACAAATGCAAAGTTTTAAAAAATATCTCTGTTTACAGTACTGGAAAATATCGATTAAAATTTTCTATGGCATAAAAGATTTGACTTTTTTTACATAACCAAATGTTCTGCAACATTCGCACTCACAACAGAATGCATTTTAGGTATGACATCTCCCAGCCAGGGATGGAAAGGATGGCCTTTGCAGATGTTTTAGGGAGGTCTGATTTGGTGATGTTTGTGAAATAGCAGTTAGAAAAGTGTCAGACTTCGCAGGATATTCTGAGAGATCAAATGTACACCGAGAATCATAACAACTAACTGAAAGTACTCCTGGGAAGGGTGTTTGAAACAATACATTTTGGGGTTTTTTAAGAATACCAAGGAGAATTGAAGGTCTCTGACCCTTTTCCCAAAAATGCAACTAACAAGAGTATCAGCACACAACACAATGCAATGGCAAAACAAGTACCAAGACAAACAGAAAAGTGCTCTTCTCATCAGTTCTGCTGCCTGCAAAGCAAATGCTAAGCAAGTCTTAAGCCTCTTCTGGAATAATCTGGAGTAGTGCTTCATGGTAGAGCCTTGGTCTCACATGTTCCTCAAAAAGCATTCCACAACAATCCTGAAGAATTAGATGGGTGATTTCTTCCCACAACATTACCCAATAATAAATATCACATGGCAAGCATCAACAGCAGTATCACTCCCTTGTTAATTGCTTACCTCACAAAGAAAAAGACATGTCTGTTTTCTTTTTCTATATTAACAAAAGAATACTAAAAGGGGATCCTTGTATCATGTCCCTCTTCCAAAATTCAAAATAGTTGCCAAAAATATAATCTGTATATCGTTAGTGGAAAAAAATTTCCTGGGGGAAAGGCAGTGTGCATGTACTTTCTGCTGTCTACCACATGGAGTATTTAGGAAACAAACATTCTTTTCCCTATAATGGCAAAACAAGTTCTGCGAGCAAGATGAAATGATTCGCAAGTTTGGGCTTTATTCCAAAACCCCTATATATTAAAACCCAACCATCAGTTGGATCATCATGTCTGTTTTCTAAAGAATATAATAGATGGAAATCTGCTTCTTAAACTGTTTTTCATATAACAGGAAACAGACAAAATAGCATCGCAACAGTAACATTCACAGAGGCAAAAGAAGTACTGGTCTTGAAATCAGAGCTCCTTCTTGCTTAATGCTTTTTTCTTTGATAAAAATTGAAAGTATCTCACTCAGTAACAATGCAGAGCTCAGTTTGCATCTATATTATGCATTATGTATTTTGTAAGTTATCTATACATTAAAGAGAAAAACATTCCACTGCAACCTGATATACAAGCCTTTTATACAGTCATGTCACACAAGTCTAAACAAATACAGGCAGTATACACAGGCACCTATGTGTAGGAGCACACACACAAACAACACTTAAAATTTTAGGATGTTTTAAAATATATTTTTAGAAAAAGTAGCTTCTGCCATTTATTATGGAGAAATGTAAACCATTTCTGAATGTCTCCCCCCTTCTCTGTTATTTAGAATTAATTTAAGAAAAGTCAGAATTTCATATACATTCATGTGCAATATTAAAAATAAAAATGGTTTTCCTCTGAAATTTTGTTATAGAGGAATTAGGTGATCAAACCATGTATCTTACTGAAAAACACAGCTGCACTTGCCCCAAAATAAAAACTTCAGTGGGCAAAAATCAATGAATTTATCAGATACAATCTGGTAACTTTCTAGCCTCAATATTCAAGCTACCAACACTATTACCCTCTTGAATAAACACAGCTTTTGGAAAGGTTAAACCTGTGAGGTCCTCATCGGAAAGTCCCTGAGTAAATTATAACATGCGATGATGACATTCCTGTGTCTTTTGGAACCAGGGAGGGGAAGTAAGGGTAGGTCATTATAAGCCACTTGCCTTTACAACCGGCTGTAAAAGACAATGAGGACAGGAAGCTTCCCACCGAGATCAAGGTGCACAATCCCCAGCTAAAAATAAACAAGCCCCGATTGTCACATCTGCTGGAAAATATCATTGGAGCCTGAATTCCCAGGTGCCGAAACAACGGGAAGAGAATGCCTCGGTACAGCAGGCTCCCAAAGGATCACAGAATAATAATTACAGGGATTGGCAATGATCACTGTTTGTGTTAATGCTGTACATAAAAATATCAGAGCACGCTAACTTGTTTTACTAGGGGAAAATAAAGGAAATTAAAATTAAAATCAGATTAAAATAATTTAAATTTACTTTAAATTTATCCTTGCCATCCTTTAGCTGCCAGACACAAGTCCTGGAGTCACTCTGTAGCAAAACCTTCCTATCAAAAGTAACCGTAGCAGGAGAAAACCCATAAACTTCTACCCCTTCTCACCAGGTCTCTCAAATCTTCCCACAACTAAGTTTCGTATAGTAAAGCAGATGCTGTAGCTTCAGCTGAAGCGTTCCTGCCATGTATGACACACACTACCTTAGTTACCAGCAAGTTTAGGGCCACAGACAGCATGCTGTGGGACACTGCGGCAGGCTGCACTTTTCCTCTCTCAACAGATGGTGATCCCTTTTCTCACTTAAGTTCACTTATCCTTAGCTAGTTAAGCCACCAAATTGGCCAGTGTTGATTTAATATGAGTACACGTGCCCCCCACCCCGCACAGCCTCCAACCTCTGCTGAGAGTCAAGGACATAGCTGAAGTGGGAGAGGTGATATTTCACAGGTGCTGCTGAAGCACACCCGCATCCAGCACTCACAATACACTTGTCAAAATTAAACTCCCCTGCCACTGGTGCAGGAGCATCACTTCCATGGTCTGAAGCTAACACAAACCAACATGAGCAGCCTGTGAGCGGCCTCCAGACCCACCACAGAACTCAACAATTATTTTAACTTAGCTTATGTGACTTTTTCACCTGTAGATCTCAACAGTTCTTATGATAAATTCAGTTTTTCATTTTATACTTATATTCCACAGACCAGTGGTCCATTAAACATCACCGCCTCCCGCATATGCTACCTACTGCCAGAGACTCCCAGGCTAATCACAATGGTTTTGTGGATCAACAGCCATATGTCCAGGCTAAGAGATATGTACTCTTTGCTGAGAAAACAAGAGTTGCTATAGCTTCTGAGGTCTCCCATCAAACAACCAGGACCTGCTGGCAGGCCTAGCACAGCCAGATAGCAGTGGAAGAAAAGATGGATAACCGCATTTCTTAAGAACAGGGAAGTTCTCCTTGCTGGCGCAGCCATGTTCTGGTTGAACAACGGAGGACAGTTTTCTGCCTTAAATTATTATTTTTTCACAGGGAGCAGAGCTATTTCAGAAACTAGGAGGAAAAAAAGGAACTCTTAGGGAAACAGCAATCCTGCAGTTTTCCAGCTACAGTAAGACTGGTCGACAAGGGAAGCAAAAAGTCCAAGGGACACCTAGTCAAACACCACGGGTGGTCAGCAAGTTCTTAACGTGCTCCAGCTCCTCACAAAGACAGAAGACACATGCCGCCTCGTGGTTGGTTTTGTTTTCTTTGTTTGAGATTTTTGTTTGCTTTTCTTCAACTTTTTGAAAACAGACAACTTTAAATGCAGCTTTGAAAAAAGGAAAAGCAAAGTCTTATGCAAAAGGTGAGCTGCAGCTCCTGTCCTGCCAATCCTTGCTCTGAACTGAAGGACCATCCCTGAGGACTGTCATGCCATTAGCAGGCTGTCTTCGGCAATGTACCTGTGAACAACGTGACTACAACTTGAGTCATATAATTCTTTCCTATTCTGATTTTTTTAGCAGCGCTTTCTGCACAGAAAGGCTATAGTCTAGAGACTAGAGTAGGAATAACAGAAATTCAGAATGCTCCAAAAACTAATTCTGATGCCATTAATGAATAAATTTATTGGACCTGGGGCAGTTCCATTTAATTCATAGATACTCTAGAAAAGTTTTAAAAACAGTGGATTGGAAACCACTTCTGGCTGTCAGTACTAGGAAAAACTGCACAGGAACATACCCTGAAACCTGATATAAAGATTACCTAAACAAAAACAAAACCTGGGACTAAAACACAGAATGAAAAATATTCCAGTTGTGGGAGGGGAGGAGGAGCATCGTGTTTCAGGCCTTTATAGTGTTTTAATTACTTGCATTTCACGGTGTACTGCTTGAAGCCTTCTGCTCTAAAGAAGAGGAGCTTTTCACACTCCCAGTACTCCTCCCCTGTATGCTCGGTGGGTTCGCTATTTCTTCAAACAGCCTTTAAAAACCACTCTCTTTTTCAGTGCCACCCAAGAACAGCTACAATTGGTGTGGAAGAACAACTTTGACTGGTGGTAACCATATACTCGCTACACAATAATAGAATTGCGTAATTATACAGATAAGCTCTTCTTTAAAATAGTGTACCCACATTCTAAGAATCAGCAGGAAGGAGTAAAAAATAGAACTAGCAAGGAAAGAAAAGGTAATTAGACTTCTTTTTTTACTCTTCTTTCTAGCTGATAACTAACTTGCAGGACTAATTTCTGCAAAGTGTTAATGGCTAATATATGTCACTCTCCTACTGACTCTGCTGTACACTGTAACCCGAGAGCTATCAAACACTCATTCTCTTGGACACATTTTCCACATTATTTGAATATATCCTACCCTTAAAACTATTCTGGCATGACATTAAGGAAGTTGTGGCTCAGGTGGTAAATTCAGGACCATCTTGAAAGGCAAGCTGGTAAATTAAGCTATATTCAAATTAAACGGGAAACCACTGGTTGTTAAGATTTTATAAAAACTACCCCTAAGAATAAAAGTCATTTAAAACTTCTGTTGACTGCCTAATAGCAGGAGCCATACTCTGGTTCCAAAGCATTCATATTACAATGTAAGCAGCCCTCACACATCCCCGCATAAGACACAGTTCAAGCTGTAGCAGCCCTAAGGCCCTATTCTGCCCCAGAAGCAGCTGGATTCCCTCTCAGTAAGCAGCGCCCTTAGAAAATAATTCTTGCACTTAATACAGTAGCATTCTGTGGATATCACCCTTCGGGTATTCGGCTCAAGGTGCAAGCAGTATTTGCATTTATCATGCAGGTGGGCTACAGCTTTATCATTCTCTCTTCCTTTCCCATATTCCCTTTTGTATGTCCTCCCAACACAGACGACAAAAGCCATGAAGAAAAAAGCAAGGTTCAGTTTGCCCCCAGCCCCACTCCTGCAAAGCATCAGATTTTCTAAACAAAGTTCAGTATAGCATTCAAACCATCTCAATACCGTCCACTAAAAAAAAAATATTTTAAGGTACCAATGCAAAATTAAGTTCATTAGGTGAATTCTTCCAAGGCTTTTTCCCCTCAATAATTATATTTTGCAGGATTAAAATCTGCTGCATACAAAATGTTCAGAGCATCACTTCATTGCTGCCCGTGGAGCACAGAAGTGCTCCTTTCGGCATGGTCTGGGGTGTCAGACTCCAGGTGAGGGAAACCAGAAGGGCAGTTTCAGGGTCTCCTCTGGATCAAGATTATCACCCAGAAGGAAAGTAAAACCTACATAGTTATCCCAAGTATGCTGCCAAAATACATTATTTTAAAAAGCATGATTTCTTTTTTATATCTAATTTACCAAGACCCACAGTACCTTGACAGTCCATTATATGAACAAGCAAGTACAGAAAAACAGGTCAAATTCTTTTTCTACCACTTAAAATTTTTGCAGCAAAAATATCTGAAAAATAAATTTGTTCATGAAAACTCCCATCCTAGAGGTTTTGCAGAAAAACCATCAGAGTTTTTTAAAACAGTAATTCATTTCAGTATTTCCATGCAAATCAGCTTGGTTGACTTCACAGGTCAGTTATCTTCTCAGCTGCTTTCCTCCCCCCTCCCCCCCCCCCCCCCCCC
>NW_020799099.1:3455017-3502185 GCF_003259725.1 Athene cunicularia
TTTTTTTTTTTTTTTTTTTTTTTTTTTTTTTTCTTGCTTGCTTGAGTCTATGTAAAATGAACTGAAGTCATAATACGTATTTGGCAAGGGAGCTGGAAATACTGTATTCTGTTTCTTATACTCTTGACAGTTTAACTCATAAATCCCAGTCCCCTGATTCCTCTGATCAGAGTGATATTTTTTTTTATGCAGGTGTTTAAAACGTGAAATTAGATGTTTCCCCCAAAGCTGCACGTCTGATCTCCATCACTGCAGCAATCCAGCTAAAGAGCCTGTCCTCCAAATCTTTCTGGTTTCTTCCTGCATCTGGTCCATGCTTTGTAATATTAATCTGTTAGGAAAAAAAAAAAAAAGAAAAAGAAAGAAATAAAGAAAAAAAAAATTGGTCTTGCAGTCTACAGAAACATCAGGGATTAAATGTCAATAGCAAATCTCTCAGTACTTCCTGCCACCACGCCAAATAAAGCCTGCTTCCAAGCCAAACATCTGCTTTGTCTGTCCCAAACAGGAACTCATGAGAAGGAAATGTAGCACCCTTTACCACTGTGGTCAAAAGACAACATTTTTTAAATTCCACTCTATTCAATGATTTACCTGTAAAATCTCTGAAAGAGTAAATATTTAAAAAAAAAAAAGATTCTGCTATTTGTACTCTGTTCCTCAAGGGCTTGTATGACCAAGACATCATTCATCAATCATACAAATGTTACATTGGCAAGAAAATTCACCCACGCTAATGCTTTTTACAGAAGTTCCAGTTCCACATACATTAATTCTGAAAGAATAAACCAGACTGACATTTATTATGTGCACATGTATATAGAACCCTCTCTCTCTTTTACTCTCTAAAATATGAGTTTATACAAAAATCAGGTGTTTCAATGCCATTAGCACTACTTTGAAAGTAGTTTTCTGTGTCTAATGCTATCAAACCTCCACAATAGCTACAGGGGATTCCACAGCATTGCTATTTTCCTCCTCATGTTTTCAACTAACAAATAATATTATTGTAAACTAAAGTATGCACTGAAAATTGATGTGGGAAATTAAAATATACAAACATTTTTCTAGGCCAGTATTTCTAGCATACTGCATCAGAGCTTTTGTAGCATTCCAAATTCCCTGATGTCATTCTCCTGATACATAATAAGACACCAATCTCTACTGATGGGTTGGATCTATTCAAATTAATATAAGATTTTAACAATTTCAGGTAACAGACCATAGTCCTGTCTTTTAGAAAGAAAAAATCCTAGTTGGTTGCCAAAACAGGTGCAGGCAAACTCTGAAACCTGGTATGCATTTTTACAGTGAAATACTAGTGAAATTGTTCCTCTGCATTTTACAGAGCTAAAAAAATTTCAGCTATATTTCCCTCAAACAATTACATATTTCTTGTAACAAAATGCAAAATTTTATGATGATGTACCAAACAGTTCAAAACAAATGGTGTTGAACGGTAATGTAAAATATATCAACATATCTTCCACTTATGTTTGAGCTTCTGTTCTGTTCATCTGAATTGTACCAATTTACACCATCTGAAAAACTTGCTGAAACACTCCTAATATCCATACAACAATTTGTGTATGCAGTTAATTAATCCTCACCCCACTTTGCTGAGACACTCAGGCCAGCTTTCTCCTTTTACAGGCAGAAGATACATTGACTAGCCTAAAATACAGAGACAAGAAGGAGCAAAACCCCAATTAGCATTCTTGTTTCTTAATCTTGAGTCTTACAGATAACAGTGCACTTAAGAGCCATGGAGCTGAAGGACACAGAAACTATACTACTGTTCAAAAAGAATTGACATTTAGAGTAGTATTATTTGGAAATGAACTTCGAACAGACTTCAAAAGTGTAGTAAAACACTGCTGTGGCATGAACATTAAAATACAGGAGGGAAACAAGATGGAAGGGACAGAAAAAAATCAAAATAATCCACACGTGCACACAAATACACACAAAAACCCCGCAGCAATAGATAAGATAGTGAGTTTTCAACAACGGAGATAAGGAACCAGAAGTTCAAATCAAATTCTTTATTAGTTATGAATATGTGTGTAGTTCAGTTTCTTTCAGTTTGGATAAACCAGCAATGAAAAAAAATCCTAACTTTGTCAGGAATATACAACTGAGATTTTTTTTTTTTTTTTTCTTCCTCCTAGGAATAAGGATTGGCATCGTTACTCAGATCCTATAGAAGTCATTTGCAAAAATAGACTCTAATAGCTAAAGGATTTTCAATAAACAATAATATTTACTTAGTGTGCCTTATTTAAAGAGAATATTTTGTTAGGACTTGCTGGAGTTTTCAGTTGTTTTATCTTGTAAATCTCTTGTATCAGTTTCAAGCCAAAGTCATGTTTCCACATGAAATACTAATATTCTCATTTTACACTAGTGGGCATACTGCATTTCAACAAGCTGCAACTTGCTGTCAAAGTAGCTTGCATTACTAGGGAAATGTTACATTTTTAGGTCAACATTTGAAAGAAAAGCAGCCATTAGGCATCCCTGTGCAATACAGGATCAGCAGATGGTCACCTTCCCTTTGCTTCTCTTAAAATATACAGTATACTTAGTAATCCTTACACGCATTTAGAATTCAAGTATTAGTAGGAGATACTCCTTCTTAATAAGGAACTACTCTGCATGAATCTATACACTATTTATGGAAGTTCTTTGACGCTGCTCTTGATCTAAACAATAGAGAAACAGATAGGAAACAGAAACTGAGATTTGCAAAAGAACTGTTAAACGATGACACACATTTAAAAAAAAAATTTAAATCCTTCAGGCCTTCAGTCCTGTTTCCTCAAATTTGCTTCTACCATAGACATCGGAACATGGGGGACTTAGCTCCAAGTCAGACCACCTGGTAGGCTGCTGAAAAGCCAGGAAGGCCTGGGAACCTTTGTATCTCAGTGAAATGAAAGACCTTTTCCCATCCAGCCACCCTTAATTGCCCAGTGTATTTCCTGGCGATCGCAAAGGAAATGAGTTGCTGCTCAATTCACTAGAGCCTTGTTCTATAACTGACTTAAAAAAAAAAAATTCAATGGTGAGGGGAAAAAAAGCATAAAAGAGTAGTTAAGCAAAATGGGTTACTGGACTTAAAGAAACTTGGATCTAATTCCTAGCTCACTTTTAGTTTCCCATATGGTTTTGAGCACATGCATTTGACCTGTGCTAACACAGCTGCTCACTGTTTCACCTGTTTCTTAGATGTATAAACACCATTAATGACTGTGACCTCCTCAGATATTTTGGTGGAGAGTACCATCTGTATCTTTAGGTACCACCCTATATCCACTCACATGCTTTCCACTAGTGGTTTTTATCTTTTCTGCTACTCAGATATTTTTTTTTTTTTCATAAAGATATATTCCAGAATACAGCCATACAGCAGCTTCCTAACAGGTATAACTGCAAGTGCTCCTCCATAACAAAGAACACCTGCAATTTCTTTAATACTTGAGGGAGAAGTACACAACACTAATTTTTCATGTGCTGGAATTATATCAGGGTGTATTTAGTTTTAGAACCCCAATAAAGTTTCCAAGGCACGAGAGAAAGCAAGTAGAACTTTAGAAAAGTCAAGCAGTTAGTAATTTACTTTCTACCGTGGGACCAATTTTTATCAACTCACCTTGCCATCAGTCAATTCTCATCTTCTACGGGAACTTTATTATTACAGCTCATTTTTAACCTAGTCTTTGCAATATTTCCCAAGAGTGGTCCCTTGTAACTTAAAAAACACACAAAAACTTTGACCAAATTGGAAATTAATGAGACACCATTTACCAGTTCTCTGGAAGTGAGAACAAAATTTGCAAATGTGAATACTTAGGAAATTTGGACATCTAAAATGGAATTAATTTCTGTGCATCTTTTAATATGGTATATGACTTCTCTGACTGACTAAACTCATGGAGGACTCCTTTACTACTATAAACCAAATAAAGGATTTTAAATTAGTTGAAGTATTTTTACTACACTTCTGATTTACTTTAGTCATCTAATACTGAATATAATCTAAAGATAGCACTACCAGCTTCAACCACAGCTCCAGTTTTCCTATCTTATAAATTAGAAGTCACAACACAAGGACTGGAGCATGAAGTTACCCACTCTCTCCAACTCCCCTGCTCCTTTATAGGCTCAAGGAATTAACAGGACAACCAGAAAAAACCCAATGTGACTAAAGCATTTGGAGCAGAAAAGGAGGAATGGTTATTTTTCACTTCAACAACCTTCTAGTCTTCAGTTTCTTATAGATAAGACCGCCATAGCTGAACAAGCACCCCTCCCTTAAGAACCACTAAAGCATGCAGACGTCGCTACACTTGGCTACTTGCAGTATTACCATAAGAGTAGTCCCACCTTACCCCACCTGTTTATCAGTATTAGTTTTGTCACACCAAAATGAGGATAGCGATTTTCTTGGGGCAAGAAGCTTGCCTATACTTGTACTGATAAGAATCTAGCTTGGTTTTAGGTTTTAACAAAAGGATGAAAATACAATGATGACACTAAAATACACATTGAAAACCTAAATTCCATTATTTTACAATAATTGAAGAGTGTGTTTGTCTTTTTTTTTTTTTTTTTTTTTTAAGAAAAAGACATACTTTGGAAAGATTTAGTTAAGTGTTTCAGAATAATTAAGATTAATGGAAGGCATCCAAACTGGCTCGCAAATGTATCATGCACAGCCTATTAAGCTTGACACAGTAAGCTTTTTCTCATGGCCTTGACTGCAATGACTATTTAATGTATCTGGTGTGTGCTGTCCCCTAGGACCACAAAATAGACTTTATAAACTGTTAGGACAAACACTGACATGCATCTAACTTTGTTTATCGCTGAAGCCAGGCCAAACAGTGCTAATTGGAGTTCTTCTGCTAAACAATGTTTACACACTAATTAGTCCACTTCCTAAACTAAATGTTCCAAGAAAAACCAAGTATATATGGCAAACTGCCACTAAGTTGCAGTCTCATCAAGTATGTTACTTCACAGACAAACATGGACAGGTAACAAATGGTAAATTCAGAAGAATGAACCAATATATGTGGCTAAACAATGTAAAGAAAGTCTCCACTATGTCAGAAAGGAAAGCAGATCTGCGGTTTTAATTCAGATGGAACCAAAATACTCCACTTCTAATGATGGAGAAAAATACACTGTTGTCTTAACAAGACAGAATGGCAAGGGTGAGAGTGTCTCCAAGAAAATAATATGCTGCATTTTGATTGCAAACGCACTATATTACTATTATTTATAGTTTGGACTACTAACCAAAAACCTAAAGAGGATTTGTCAGCCAAATGATTTAGAAAGTTAAATCATTCAGATCTTTGAAGACAGCAGATTGAATCATTCAAGAGACAAACAAAATCTAGTTGTGCTTTACAAACCAACAGCAAGTCCATTTTACAGGGGCGTGGGGAAAAGAGACTAAAAAAAGGACTGAAATGCCAGTAAGGGCAAAAGCTCGTGTTCCTGCACACAGGTAGCTCCTGGGCAATGGGAGGACAGGAGCATGAGATGAAGAAGAGGAGTCACTGACAAGCAGATGAGGCTACAAGATCACAGTTAAGAAGGGAGAGGGAGAATGGTTTCAAGGGGAGTACCTGCCTCTCCTTTCCAGGATGGCTTGTTATGAGACAGTGGGCTCTGAAACATACACGTTTTCATTTGCCCTGCATATGATCAAGTATTTTTTTTATTATGTATAATACAGTAATTTAGAACAGAGTCAAAACATTCAGATATGAAGGTTTTCAGTGTTTGGTTTGTTTGTTTTTTTTTTTTCTTTTAAGATAAGACAGTTACTTGCTCAAAAAAAACAGGTAATATGTTTTCATGCATCGGTTGCAATTCAAGAAAGTTCTTCAGAGCACAGGCAGCCAGTGCAAGGCTGAGTACAAAAGGATCCAGATCTCTAGACGCTACTGCATTATCAGTATCACTGGTAATCAGAAATGCCTTTTGCTCTGTTTAATGAAAGGAGGAAAAACTCTTGACCTGGAATTTCCAGCTAACTTTGCAATTTTTGTCTTCTGACCCCATAGTCTCTGACCTGCGTTTCATTTCACTCTGATGCTGAAAGACTTCCTTGCGTGGTTACAGCCAAGAGCCAGACATGCAGTCTGATCTGGTCCGGATCTTCAGAAACCTTATCTCCAGCCAGCAACTTCCTCTGCAACTACAAAGGAGACCTGGACCATGGCTGACTCCCTGCTGTACCTCCAAAGGGGACCAAAAGGAGCAAAATCCATGAGCATGCCTAACTGGTCCCAGATGCCTCAGGAGTCCCATGGCGGCTTCTCCATACCCCACAGGGTGGCCTCTTGCTCATACACCTGGGGCTAAAAGGGGCTCCCCTCATGCCATCTGTGCCATCAGAGCCAGTGACCATGCCTATGAAACTCATACCAAAGTCTCAAGAGGGTCCTTTCTCCTTCCTACACATAATCTCAAAAGCTTTCCCCCTCTATTGCAAGGTACCAAGGGAACTCTGGTAAGAGCAACTGCTTCTGAACTGTTCCTTTCCAAAGGAGGGAGATGCAGGGAAGCAGAAGGGGAAAAGATGCATGCAAAAAGCAAAAGCTTTCCCCTGAGGAGCTGGGAGGGGTAAGCACCCATGCAACAGGAGATAAAGAGGCTGCAGCAAGATAAAATTCCCTTGAGGATATGAAAAAGCACAAGGTGGCAAAGGATAAGCACAGGAGACAGAAATAAGGTATATTAAACAATACATGATAATTTCTAGGATGCATCGGGGACCTGTGCTGAGTTACCCTATTTAACCTTTCATGTAGCTATATGCCTAACTTGGCTAAAGAGGTTCACTCAGCAGTAGGATATGGCTGCAAAATATTCCTTCTGCTGGGAATCTTTTTAAGCCACTATAGAAAAATTGGTGGTTTCTCCTCCCCACAGCTTGATCTTTTTCTAAACCACAGGATCTTCATATGATCTTTACTAAATCACATATTCTCACTTCTGGAGCTGCCTTCTTTTTTAGTTCATTAGTTTGTCGGTTACCAAAAACCACGGGCACAGTATTCCTTAGAGGTTATAATCATAAGAAAACAATCACTCCCAAAAGTTCAGCACTGTCAAAAGAAAGCAAACAGCTCACATCTATTAAGCTGAAAGGATCAGTAATTTCACCTATTTGTTAACAGGTTCTTATATCAACGCACATTTTCTCTTTAATTCAATTATTAATCTCCAGTCTTATTAAAGGAATAAATTGCCTTTCCAGCGATGGGGAAACCCACGTAGAACCCAAGGCTGCTTAGTTAATTCACAAACACATCAAGTTGCTGGTAGAGGAAAACACAGTGTCCACAGCTTTGTTTATGCTTGTGGATTCCAAAGGCACATGTAAATCAACAACCTGCAGAGTATAATTAAGAATAAAGGACAGTGCTCCACACATAGTATATATTACAAATGTAATCAGCTTCAGAAGACTTCTTTCTTAAAACATGAAAACCTTGAAAAAAATTCATGCCCTCAGTGTAACTGAATTTGTCACACAAGTTTTTAAAAAGCTCCCATGATTGACAATTATGATTTATTCTCTGATTTCTTTATAAAGCAAGAATATTGTTTTGTCTGTATGTAAGTTTGGAAAAATACTTTAAAATTCAAACTGTTACTGTTGAGGATCCAATATTCCTAGAGACATGGTAGTTGTGCACAAAACAGAATGTCAACTATAAAGCAGGGTGGGGACTATTTCAGAGTAGCATATTCTCAAAAAAAGTGAACAGTAAGTTCTACATTAGCATAATTTTGTTAAAAAAAAAAAAAAAAAAAAATCAAACATTCAGGGTGTAATTTTCAGAAGCCCTCTGCCCACAGAATACTTTTGGAAAAACAACATTGCTAGCAGAGAATAACAGCAATTAAAAAGAACAGTAAAGCTGTCAGCAGCTTCCTTCTTATTCAGACCACTGTGATTTCTGTCCTTAAGAACATGTCTTCGCTGATGAGAGGAACAAAAAAAAGAAAGTGGAGAATGACTGTACATGCTAAATAACCCGAAGCTCTGGAAGTGACGCAGCATGTATCTTGTCTTACTCCACCTTAGCGCAAACACTCCATGCCACAAATCTGTGATCGTTACAGGTGAACAAACTGCTGCAAATCTGGGGTGTGATACATGTCAGAGGAAGATCCTGAGAGCCTTTCCACCAACCTTGGTAGGTCCTGCCCCTCTGCCATAGTGGTGCTCTGGGAGCTTCAAGCAGCTTCTCACAGAGCCTTGTGGCAAAGGTCACATTTCAGTAGCCAGCACCTCACCTCTCCTGATAGGCATGAACCTCTTTGTGATACCCACAGGGACTATGGCAGGTATGGAAAGACGATCACATTTAAGTACCCCTCAACTTTGAACTTTGCCTCAGGCACGGTAATGAGTGTTTGGAACTTTTAGAAGACAAGAGAATAGAGACTGCTTTAACTCTCTCTCCTCTCAGACTTGTCTACAAAGACATTAACGGCTATGCTAATCCTGTTGGGACACTTATATTCCAGGATTAATGCTTCTTACCCTCTTCTGCTTGTATTTTGTACACAGCTAAAACAGAAAAAGGGGAATCTTCATCCTGGCATACAAGTGTCCTCATGAGGAGTTACACTGGTATAGTCATCACAGGATGAAAGAACTTCCTTGGAAGATAAAGCCTTTATCTCCCCTGCTCATTTGTTCTTTTCCTGTTAACTTGAAACAGAAAGGAAAGCTAACACACCAGCAGTTCGCCTGACAGCTAGTTTGGGAACCGCTGGACAGCTCAGGGACTATTACATCTATCATGAAAATTTTCTTTCTCATAAGATAGCACAACTTTCTATGATGAAGTCACATAGTTTCTGGGCCAAGTTCACCCACGGTTTTCAGTGTAGACCCAGTAAAGCCAAAACATCTGGGGGCATAAAACAAAGACTAGAAATTAGCCTTCTGCGTCTGAGAAATACTGATATTTATCTCCTCATGCTTATGGATCCAAACAGTCAAGATAAATTTTGTAACAATTACAACTTATTTTACAAATTCAGATTGTGGGATAAACTTTTTAAAAAATTATTATTTAGTAGGAAAAAAGGCAAGAACAACAAAAAAACCCAACCCCAACAACAACAAAAAAACACAAAACCAAAAAAAACCCCAACACACAACAAAAAAAAAACCAAACAAACCAACCAAAAATATATGTTACTTGTAGTGGGAAGCAGCTACTGTTTCGTTCCACTAAAAAAGAGGTCTGAATCTACCATAAGGTGACAAGATATAGATTATTTCTCATCACTGCAACTCAAATGCTGTAAATGTCATATCCATCAGATTCCTCCTGCAACATGTGTCAAGAACTAAGACATCTACTAACACAGAACAGGATTTGCCTAGCTGGGCCTTAAGCTAATAGAAGTACTGAATTGTAAACAGAGAGTGCTTTAGGACAAAACGTGTCAGAAGAACAGAATTTAAACAGTGACATGTAAGGAAAAATGAAAACCCAACCACTTGCAATCAGATTCAAAACATGTTTAGTCCCCATTGCCTCCTGCCAATAGCTGCAATAAATGCAAGGCATAAAAGCATCTCTTTAGCAACCATAACAAGTAACATTTAATAGAGGGGAAGCCTTATTTGGTGCAATGGGTACAAAGTAAGGGAGAAAAATATTCCATGATATAAATAACAGGTTATTTCCTCAACTGCCAATGGAACTTAGAAATGCCTAAACATTAGTTATTTCCATAGGAAGCATTCTCATGGTTTCAAGCTGCTTGTAATTTCAAGTCAGCCTTATGTAGGTCTGGTAGTAGGTTTACATGAAAACTCTATGGTGTTGTTCCCTGACATTCAGGGGTGCCTGCTGATGCTAAAGAACAGGTAATATGCTCTGGCTTATCTCATACTTTCTTCAACCATTCAGCCCGAGTTTTAACTTTTTTATTTCTGCTAGCCTAAAGCAACAGTAGTGGACAGCTGGGATCCAATTTTCTTTTTTTTAATTAAGTACAGCAAATGCTGTACATTCAAGCAGAAATATAATGGCTTTAAATAAAAAATGTTATATTTAATACTCTGATTTGGAAGCACAAAAGTAAAAAAAAAAAAAAAGCATTCACAAAGTGAAAATGCTCCTTCCATTCACATTATCGAGTAGATTAGATTAGAAAAATCAATGCTTACTTTTAATATTATTATGTTGTGATCATATCTAGAATTTTTTCCTAAGGTACCCCTCTGTTGACAAAAATAATGAGATTCAAAAGTACAAAGAAATGACATACAGTTAAATAGCTGTATAAGTGATATTGTTGTGAAGAAAAGTCACGTTCTAAAAAGATGCACTCTCAGGTACATCTGCAAACAGGTCCAAATGTCCAAATTAATTGAATAATATATTTCATAAGTTGGCCTTACAAATTAATAGCCATCATCTCTACCATGAAACACATTTATTTCTACCAGGTTCTTAAATAGCTGAATACCTCAAGTATGAAAAATTCTCAAAAGCTACCGTTTTAGTAAAAAAGAAGTAATGCGGTAAATAAGAAATGGGATGCTTTACAACTTATCATACAAAGTGATTTCCACTCTGTGATTTATTTTTGATGCAATGCTTTAGCTGTCATTTAAAAGTGATAATGTAAAATTAGAAGTGTCATTTAATTCATCACCAAGTATATATATCCTATAGACCAGGAGGCAACCAATGTAACTAATAATGTTCTGTTCCTAATACATACTTTTATTGCCTTTTTCTCCAGCCAGTCCAAGTTAGTGTGCTTGCTTTCTACACAAGGGTAGCTGTATTTGCCCCTCTTAACAAAGACACTAGTTCCATTAACACTTGCAGAGCAAGTACAACAGTCTGTGTACCTTTATAATATGCATTGTCCATAAGTACTTGTGGAATTAAATAGTGAACTTTACCCTCGGGGCTGTGGCCGATTGGAAGGCAGAAACTGGATACAGAATGTTTTTGCAAACAGGTCAATCAGGAAGGTTAAGAGAGCAGACAAAAAAAAAAAAAAGAGCTGAGAATAACCCTGCAACTCTGTTGTCAACTTGCAGGAAGACCGTAACATATTTTAATAGATGTCATTACTTAAATCTTTTGATACTTACATGTTCTGTGCCAAAATGGGCAACTTCATTTCTATGGCAACCAAAGCAATGCTGCTACGCACTTCTGCCATCACAAGTTCTTTTCCATTTCTCCCTTTGTTGTAACTTTAATTCACTGAGTATTGCGGGGAGGGGGAAGGAGAAGCAGGGTGGTATCACTGCTTTTGTTACCGAAGAAACCACTTATCCACTTCAGAAAAGGATCTGAACAGTCAAAAGACAGTGATAATGTGAATTTAAAACACAATTACTTTGCTTTAATAGGCAGCAGGGAGAAGCAAGGAAGAAGTCACAAAGAGTAGAAATTAGAGGATAAGAAACAAAACTCACTGAAAGTATTTCAGAAAACAACATAAAGATTTGATATGTAACACAGCAACTGCCAGTTCTAAACAAGAAATACCAGGAAAGGGAAATCTGGGAAGAAAGAGCAGAGGTGGGGAAGGGACAACAGTCAGTAAAGAAAGAAATGGAACTGAAGAAAATCTGGAGAGTGGGTAAAAGGAATCAGAGGAAAACAGAAATGAGAAAAATACCTAAAGCCTTGAAATTTGGAATAAGGTATTTTAAAAAACCCTGCAACACAAACAAACAAAAGAACTCTCAACACACATCAATCTTCAACTTTCTGAACTGCATTTTGCAAAGTCATGAGACCACTGATATATTTTGGCCTGGTTTCACCAGAAAATTAGGTCTATGTCATCACACCATGTCCAAGGATAACTGAGCCAACATCATCCCTGCCGCTGGCTCACATGAGCCATATGCATGACAAGGGCAGAGTTACAAAGTTTCTGCACATGCCATGACTGGTAGAGAGCAGAGAGGAGGCAGTAACTCCATCAGCATCACCGCAAGGGCAAGTGTGGAGCACCTTCCCACCTTTCACCAGGTCTCTGAGACCTCCCACAGCAAAACCTTTTCTGATACTAAGAAGGTGATCAGAGTTCTCCCTCTAACTAGATACCCCGAAATCTGCTCCAAAGTCACCATTTCTCTACCACGATAATTACCTAGTGTCTAGACTCCAGTTAAGGCTTTTTCCCTGCTGATGGAACATAATATTTCTTTCCTGCAGTCTTGTGATGTTTAATACACCATAAGTTCAGCTAGAGCCTTCCTAAAATTCAGTGGAAGAAGACAGTCAACCAGGAGGCAAACAAATGCATCAGAAGTTTCATTAGTTTTTGCAGTATTATGGAACAGCTTGTTTTAACTCTGTGAGGAAAGGATGTTGATGTGAAAAAGCTGATTGTTGCTATGAATTATTTTCAAGACACATTTTTTCAATTTACCATTTATTTTTACTATTTGAGAATAACTATTCTGATTCAGTACCTCTCTCATCACTAATCATTTTGTAAATCCTCAGATATTATTGGAAAAGGAACAGAATCAGAGAAAAAAAAAAGAAAAGGAAAGGAAAATACAATGCAAATGGAAATTTTGTTACAAAGGTGTTCAATTTTGACAGAAGTGACAAAATAGGAGGTAGCTAACATGAACAGGAAGGGTGAGACACACTAAGATGGAGAAATACAGTGCCAGGGAAAAGACAAGAGAAGTACAAAAAGAGAGGGAGGAAAAGCAGGCGAAAATTTGAAAGCATGAAGTCAACAGAATGAAGGAAGGTCAAGCTGGGAGCAACAGAGAAATTCAGATGTTGAATAGGCCAGTGTTCACAAAAGGAGCAAGTCAGAAGGAAAAGCATCATTAGTGGTGGAAAAGGGCAAGTTGTGGTTCAGAGAAAAACAATTGAGAAAGATTTGGAGGGGGGAAAAATACCCACACAGAGTTTGGTAAAGACTAACTCAGGTGAATGAACTAAAAGAGCATACAGGAGATGGCATCTAGGGAACAGCAAGATGGTTCAAAAAGAAAATAAGAATTCCAGAGACACTGTAATCTAGTTGATTTTGACCTTGGAAATGGAGAACTTGTTTGGCATATTTGAGAAGAGTCTCAGATAAATTTAAGCATTAAAGTATAACTTGGCGTCCTTTTACAGGACATAATGATTTTGTCCAATTTTTCTTGAACTTACAAGAAGACAAAGTGTAAAAAAAGACAGAGAAAGAAATGAGTTCTGAAACAAAAAAAGCCAACACATGAACTTTGTATCATCACTGTAATTGCTGGCACCTCTAACATTTCTAAAAGAATCCTTCCACTCCACTGCTTTTTGCTTTGCAAGCAAACCTACTGATACAGATCATAAGCAGGAAAACACATAGATTTTGATTATATGGGGAATAAGTGAGCACAATGACAATTATACAATGTAATTACATTTATACATACATAAAAATGCAGTCTCAGAATTACAGCACACATTGAAATTCAGCAACTACTGTCTGAGAAATGAAAGAAGATGTCCTTTCACCAGTACACTGAACATCTGATATGATGGTTCTGAAAGGACAATGCGATACAAACATCAGTCTTCACTACCGAGTGCTAGAATTGCTACAGCCATCCAAAATGCAGTTTGTAACTCACTCAGCAGGATACAGGAAAAGCACTATCTTTTATGAATCAGCTGACAAAGGAAAAAAAGAAGGTTCCTGGCAAACATGCTGCTCATCTAGATCAAGGGAACATGTGCCTGAAAGTTCTTCCATTCCTTTAATGTATTTCCCTATGTGCCTTGCCCTTCTTACAAACCCAGACCACAATGACCATAACAATATGATTACAACACAGGACACAACAGTAATTAATTTACTCCCATAAATTACCCCAGTCTTCTGTTCTGCGTTTGGGATTTATAACAGTTTTTTGGCTTATCACTGGAAACTGGTATTTTCTGGAAGATAAAAAACTAAAGTAACAAGTACTAGTTCACAGCAGTCCTTACATCATAAGCAACATTTTAAGAAGTGAAACTGCTCTTAAACACTACTGAATCTTTTGAGTGTGTCACCTTACCCCCATTTCAAAGAAACTTTATGAACTGCACAAAGAAACAGGCTTTGGAGGCAGAGGACAAGACTGAGAAATCATGTGTTATTCCCCAGACCAAGTTGTTTAGTTAGCTGCCAAAGATGTAATTGGAAAATTCTAACCTAATTAGTTCAGATATATCTTCTACATTACTCCAGAAGTATTTCCTGATGTTAGTGAATTGAATACCTATCTTTAAGACAACCAAAAGGAATAAAGCAAATAGTAAAATAACTAACTAACCAAATAAATAAAAGGTGCAGTAATTAAAGAGATTCTTATGAAAGAGCTGCAATAACAAGTTTGCAGTTAAGGTCTAATTAATACTTCTACTTTTTTTTGTCTTGTGAACTTCAACATGCCACCAAACCATGTTTGAATTACAACCTGCTGCCATTTAGGTGGACTTTCATCCTGGTAAGCTGTACAGCAGACACAAAGCCCTTGTGAGGATTTCACATCACTATGAATTAGTGTCTAACACTGAGAACGCCTTTCATCATCGGCTTGTATTGCCTTCAGGTGCCTATAAATTCCTCTCAGTCTTTATGTAGCACTTGTCTATCAGACCATGTCATCAATTTTACTGCAGGCAAGAGGTAGACACACCCCTTCCTGAGACACAGACAACACAACAATTACCACAGCCACTCTCGCATTATCATTTCATATCGCTCATTGCCAACTGCTAATCACCCACGACTTGCTATGGAAAGAAAACACATCATACTTTCCGGGCTCTCTTTACAACACTGGTGCAGACAGCTGTAAGGCTACAATGGTCTCATCATCACCAAGTGTACCACTCTCTCTGACGCCACCCACCGAACACGTTAACATAGCAACCATACCACTTTGACTCTCTCCTTCCACTAAGATACAATGATAAAGAAACTATATTTCAAGAGAGTTGTTCTTTTATTATAACTTCACTATTCATGTATAGCCTTTTTATTGACTATGTCAAGCCTGCATAAAGAAACCCCCTAGGCATTACATGCTATCTGAATAGAAATGAATAGCTAACAAATACTTATAAAATAACAGGGACTTTCAACTTTTTTAACCACATCTGTGCTGCACATGCCTGTAGAATAAGCTATTTTGTTACAGAAGAGCTGACTGAAATTATGTCTTCTCTTCTGAATGTCCCTCCAGGGACAAGGCAACTCCAGAGATGGGATAGGGAGTGCTTAATGCTGAGGGTCACCAACCTACTCTTACATATGGTCAAGAGAAATCTAAAGCTGTGAAGATCACCTCATAGCTGGTTAAATGTACTTTTGCTAAGCTCACTAACTAGTATCAAGGGCTGTTCATTCATACCACCCCTGCCATCAATCAGCTGTGAGATTCCTCACTTAGACACAACCATCATAGAAGAGGGATCAACCAAAGTATTGTCTGCCTGAAGATATTATTTTCCACCTAAATTCACACTGGAAGACCTAATTCTGATTACAGTTAAAATTTACATTTCCAGTGATAAAACAATCACTCAGGTCCTTCCTAGACCTGAATCCTAAATTTAACGCTGTGCACACAGACATATTCTAGTTAAAGATGAGCATTTTTCAGTTTAACTTTTATTACTGGTGAAAGCAATTCAGGTAGGCCAAAGGCATAGATAAAATTAAACCAGTTGCCCTATGCCAGAATGAAAGCCTAAACACAGGGGACTATAAAGACAAACCTTCTGATATATTTGAAACTTCAAATGTATCCTGTACAATGTATGAAGCAGTCTCCTCTAGTTTTAAGTGTTATTAGCAGTGTTGAGTGAGGAAGGCAGAGAACTGAAGAAAAGGCTTAATTTCTCAGGGTTGATATTTTACATTTTTCAGAATTTAAATTAAATTTGTCTGAAGATTTTTTCCCCTAAAAAGGGACAATGAGAGCAAGGGCACACTCCTGTGCAGAGCCCAGAAACACTTCTCTCAGACTGCAAGACTCACAGGTGCCAGCAGCAGGTTCAGGTCTTAACTATACCCGATTAAAGTAAACAATGAAAATCTATTGGAGTTACTGAATCTCATCAAAATTCCCCCTCTTCCTCTGACACATGGAGATTGACCTCATCAATCCTAACCCACTGCAATTAGTCCCAAGCAAAATGAATTCAGTTAAACCACCTTCATGACTCAAGTTATGATGCTTGCTTTGGCACAGGAGAAGAACCCACGCATAATTCAGTTACTTCATCTCAACAGCAACTCCTAGCTCAGGGGTAGGAAAGTCACGCGACCTGGTAACTCCACGGCTTGTGACTGCCAATCCATACTTTTACAGCATACAGTATCATATTGCTGTAGTCATGAGATGCAGTTAATTTGTGCTGCCAAACACCTTTTTTTCTGTATCATGTAGAAGTATTTCAGGAACCTATTTCAATGCAGTCTACTTCTCTCTCGAGTTTTAGTAGAGATTGTGTCCCCTGCAGAGATGGAGCACCCTGCTGCTTTTCCACCTCCTGACGGGTACGCCCCAGCAGCTATTCTTCTCCAGGTCCCCACTGCATGGGGGAACAAATGCACACCGTCAAATCATTCTTCTCAAACAGTTCAATCTTCATACTGTTAAATCTCATCCAAATGTGTATTCTTCTCATCACTCTTTTCTTTCTGTTTTCATAGGAAGGAAGTAATGATAAACAAATTACTGCACAAAAGCACGTGAGCTCTGGCAGGCAGTCTGTTTCAAAGCTAGTGACAAAAGCCAGTCTATTCGCTGCAAGCGTCCTACTTTTACAATCTCTCTGATCAGGATGCAGAGGACTAATTCAACAGTTCCCGATGGAAAAATACCTAGTGGGCGTGTTTGATTTCCAGAGACAATGGTTTGCCATGTGGAGCTTTTCTCTACCTCCATCCCTCTATTACCCCCCTTCCCCCCCTCCCCTTTTTTTTTTTTTTTTTTCCTTTTTTTTTTTTTTTTTTTAAGATCTGAACAATTTGCTCTGAAATACCATAGTAATACTTCACTTGCACAAAACCTACTTAAAAAAGAGAGAGAAGAGAAAGAAAAAAAGTTGGGGGAGGGGAAGAAGCTTTTCAGTAGGGCTGGGACCTTACTAAGTACTACTTAATAGGGGCAGGCTGCTTCCCACAGACAAGTCCACATTATGACTACATGTGGTAGTGAATGTCAAAAAATATCCTGTATTGTAATTTGTTAATCAACTCAAAGAGAATCGGGCCTAATGCAGGACTCTAAATTGGAGTATTTCAAAACCTTCCGGAGTAACAGGCTAAATACAGCAGACCCTGCAATAAATGCTGCTGAGTTCACAGCAATTCATATGCTACCTGAAGACTGAGTCCCTAGCACTAGCAAGTTAATTTGCTCTCTGCTCTTCAAACTATTACAAGGCTTTTTATATGAGCCATAAAAAGAGCATGTAAAAACTCATTGCAAAGATCACATTTTGCAGTGTTTTCATCTCACAATAGCACTGACCACAATTACAGTTTCAGCACCATTCACAGACCCTTGACAAAGCAAAATTTCATGTTTTTAACAAAGCTATCCCAGTCACGGTTTACAATCTCATCAAAAGAGAACCCTCATTGTCCTCTGTAACAATATTGTTGGTTAGGAAGTAAGAACTATCCAATGCAGCTTATTTATCAATATATCCCTTTGGTGTCCAAAGGTGTGTGTCTGCTCTCTTTTGCAACCAAGCTTGAGATAGTAGCCTGAGATTTAAGATGTATTACAGGTCTGACCGCAAATCAGAAGGCCTCTCTCATTCATGTTTTTTAAAGCTACTCAGCTACTCATGCTACTTAGTTGTTTTTATCTTTTTTTTTTTTCTCCCCTTCCACCCACCCCACACCTTGACATTCTTGCAATTAAGGTATGTTTCTAGCCATAGCCTGTCCTTGTCTTGGCTCCCTCTTTCCCTGAAAATATAAGGGAATTTTCTAAACTGTCAAGCTAAAAGGAAGAATTTTTAGAGGGGAATTAGGCACAATTTTCAAGCTGTCTTCCTTCCCATAATCATCACAGATCACCATTCAGAGTCTAAGACTTAGAAAGGAGTGGGTATATTCTTTCTTTCTTCCTTTTTGATGAGTAATGAAAACCGATTTGAATTTGGAGGTTCACGTTAATCCACTGACTCTTAGAACAGAAGTGCTCCTTTATTGCCTGCAGATTTTCCACCCAAAGCACATTACCTTAATGCTTTTTACTAAATTGACACAAGTGAGCAACTAATGTCAGCACCTGAGAACTGACCATTAGGCTTTACACTTCATGTTTATGACTTGACAAAACTGCGAAGTTAAAAACTTTCATAATCTAAGCATAATGACTAAAAACTTAGTACTTTAAAATTTAGATCATGCTCCCAAATCTAAGACAATACAGCACATTCAGAGGAATGGTAGTTATGCAAGCATTTCTACAGCATTACTTGTGGGATTTAGACAATTTTATGTGGATGGAAACTTGTTTCGGCTGTATGATATTTGTCAGAACAAACATGGGAACAGACCAGCATATGGGCCTGAAAATGACCCTTATTCAGCTACATATGTAGAGATTCTAAAGAGGAAAGAACCTCCCTTTTCTTCTAATATCAACAGTTTCATATGTGTGGTACAGTTGTGATACTATAATCTCACATTTCAAAGTATAGACCAATCTGTGCAATCTTGGCAATGATTTCTTTCCCGCCTGTAACGTTACGTGAGCAGTCAGGTGTGTACTGGAAAAGCATGGATGACTGGAACTCAGTAACCACCACAACAGATAATGTGAGCAACTCTGCTGGAAAAAAAGATAGGACTGGAAAGAATTACCATTGACAAGGAAACTACAATCTTCTTGATTTCTTTTCCCCCTTTTTTTTTTTTTAATAGACAACATACAATAATCAACTTGAAATTTCTGTAAAGCAAGTAACTCAAAAAATTGAATTCTGAACATCCTACATTTAAAATAAAAATACGCATCCCCATAAGCGAGTGTTCTGCATATTTCCCTTGAAATCTCTCACAAAATACTGGCTACTCCTTATTTTATTCAGTACTTTTTAAGTTGAAAACCTGTAAAGACATTTCACTATACTATCAGCATCTGCTGCCCCTGTGAACAGTAAGCAAAGAACAGAGCTATTAACTCTGAATTATGAGTTACTCCTATGTTTTAGGACAATTCTGCAAGAGAGGGAAAGCTGACAGCTTGGGGCTTATCACCTCTTCTGACACAGGAGCTTTAACTTGCAATTGCATCAATCAGATAGCTTTTCAGTTCAGCACACAATTCACTTAGATTTATCTCCTTCAAATCCAGGGAATCAATCCAGAATTATTCTACCGAATGGCACAAACCAGTGTTATGATACAAAGTCAAAAATGACCAGAATGAAGAGTTTTCTTTCCACCATCTCCAGACACTGTCCAAAAAAACAAGAAGCAGAGCTCAGCCCTTCACAATGTAAAAAATAAACACTGGTTAGGTTGAGCTTCAGAATTTTAGGTCTGAGAACCCAGTGGTTAATATTTTTGTTAAAAAACTAGGACTGCCACAAGTGGGAAGGCTGTAAGGACCAGAAAGAATGCTGAAATTAGCCCCATTATTTTAAGCTCTGATCAACAGGATCCTGCTACTATGAATACTGCAATTGGAATAAATTATAACTTTCTGAAATTAAAAGACAGTATCAGTAATACCTCATTAAAAATGTAGAAGACAGATGGACAGAATGGTTGGAACAGTACTAGGCACAATGCTAGGGATTCCTTGTTATATTCTGAGATGATCTTTGTATTATTCTTTTTTTTTTTTTTTTTTTTTTTTAAAATTTAATATGGGTTTATAATGAACTGTGACACAGGAAAAAAAACAGGGCACATGGCAAAAAGATATTATCTATCTGTGGAGATATCAGTATTAGGTGTAATGTGGAATAAGCTACCTGCCATTTTGAACTTTATCTCTCCTCGGTTTTGAAACTTATTTTGTCAGCAGAGGTGGAGATACTCCAACATATCACACCACTAATGATCACTGGATTCACAGGAGCACAAGACTAGTAGGCCCTCAACATTGCTGCTTCTTTGATCTTAAAGAAAGCCACATATTTTCTGAAAAATGGTTTCACTTGATATTGGTCTCTCTCTTCACATCAGCTGAACCAGACCTGTGACTTCATTACCAGAAGAAAAAAAGTATTTTCTTCATGCCACAGTCTATTTTCAGATTGATTTTTACACCCACTTTCCTGAGAAATCAAAAGTTCAGAGCTCTCACAATCCCCTTTGTCTTTGCCAAACATGAACATATATACCCACTATTAGAGGTATGTATATACTTGTGCAGCTTTTCTTTATTTCAACAACAGTCTGGATGGAGAAAAAAAAGCCCTCTCCTCTTTCCCCACTCCTCCCCCCAAATGATCTGCTTTTAATCACACTAACATTTAAAACAGACATTAGAAAGGAGTGGCTACCCCTTTATAATTACGGAGCTTGATAATTACCGGGTGACTTGTAACAGACCCATTCTCAATGCATCTTCCTTCCTCTCTCCCTTGATAATGTAATCTAATCTCTTGGCTATGCTTTCATCTGGCATCCAATGCTGCACGTTGTTTATCAAACAACAATCTTTTCTTAGGTAATGACAGAACAAAGGCAAGGAAGAGCAACTATGGTAATACTACAGCACTTACCACTTCAAAAGTAACTGCATCAGTATAATTTACATCGCCTGAGTGCTTTTTTTCTTCTTTTAAATCTAGTATTATCCTCTCTATGTGAGACCATGACCTACCTTCACCCTTTTACTGGACTCTACATATTTACACATTACAGAAGCTATTGTGCAAAATGTCAACACTGGAAGTCAAAACTAAAACCACGGATCCCAAACACAGAAAGCTGAGATATTCCATGTATGTCTTCATATTTGAAAGCACAGGCATCTTCTACAACAAGAAAATCATGTGCTTTATGTCACTGGACTACCACAGAATCTTAGCAATAATGTATAATAACTATTTTTCTTAAACACACATTTCACACTCTCAGTGAACACCTTTAGAAATTCTGATAAGGCTCTAAACACAAGTTAAACTCCTCAAACTTCTTATACCTCAAAATGGAAGAGAGTACAGTTTGCAGAAGTTTCTGCCTTGATTTTTCTGGGGCCAGTGATCTTGTTTCCTCAGGATGCTTGTACGCTATATTCCCTATGTGCCTCAACTTTCAGCAGTTCCTCACATCCACAAATCAGAACAGGGTGATCTCTTCAACATCCTACCTGTGCTATGTTCAAGACACAATTCTGATGTAACCAAGAACCAAGGCCCCAAACCCCTAATATTTTGACAGTTTAAAACTACAAGGACTATAAATGGTAGCACAGTAGTAAAAATAAACCTGCTGCCAGCAATTAGCAGCTTGGTATCAAATCAGAGGGAATAGCTGGGTTCATCTGTATGGTATCTGCAGATCCAAGATGGTGCTAATCATTGAATCCCAAGCTTGGTCACTCTTATCAGGTGTCTTCACAAAAAATGTAAAACAATTAAAAAATAGACCCGGGTGAAGAAAGGGATAGAAGAGTATGAGTTATACAGGTATATAGTACCACATTAATCTGAGCTTGTTCCGGAAGAAACTGAATACAGGCATTACCATAAAAAAAAAAAAAAAGCCCTTGAGTACCACTCTCAGAGTCACATCAGCATAAGCCCTTCACAAAGGTGAAGTGTAATACATCCTGGTTGTGCTTGTAATTATGACATTATTAAAGCATAAGTTCATGGCGCATGACACTGACCCAAACTAACACTGTTATTACAGTGATGATAATACACTTCTCCTGCTCACTTTTCATGCGATTTGAACAGGTTCAGGGAAAGTTTCATCTTCCCTAACCATAAATTGAAGCACGCAGCTCTGACAATGCTCTCCAAAGATACAGCATAACCACTTACTTAAACAGGAATGAACCTGAAGGACTGAAAGTAATAAGTCAAAAACCACATAAAAATGTGGTTGTGTGGGTGTGAGGATGCTGCCAAGTTGTGATGCTGTTTCAGTCTCTGATTGAAAACCCTGTCCTGGGACAGGCAAATCAGATCAACTTGTTTGGGTAGGGCAAAGTAGGGGAAAAGGGGTAACAGCACTGCAAGTCAAGTGTAGGATTGGGATATTCTGCTGTAATTCATCAGATAAAACATTCATTCCCTGAAGAACCAAGTTACCTAACAACACTAAGTTAACCAACGTTATTTAAAATAAAGGGGGGGGGGCTCACTTTTTTTCATGATAACTCTTTGCTTACTTAGTGAAGTCAAAAGAAAACAAAGAAGTTGTGTAAAAAGTAATTATTATCCTTCATCACAATATGATTTCAGAAGCCTTTATAACAACGGTCTTTGCTGACATTCACATAGTTATAAGGAAGCTCATGAGGACAAACCAGAAAGAGTTATGTCAAAGCTTTGCTGATAGAACAGAAAACTGTTCTGATTTTCCAGAAAGAAGAAAGGCCTCAGGACCTAGTTATCCTAGTTAAAATAACTAACTCACAGAATATATTTCTCATTGACAGTAACTTCTGCAAAACCCCAAAGCACTTCAGATAGGAATGCATAATAAAACGTTTTTTAAAAGCCACTTCTGTGATAAAACAGCAGTTATGAGGCCATTTCTCGAGCACATAAAGACCTACTATAAAACTACAAGCCGATTTCTTTAATGCCAGCACTTAACCGGAGAGCTTTTACATACTCAAAGACATTACGCCTCTGGCGATCTTGCAAGAAAAGTAGGGCACTTCGTTTCCCCTCCGCTGCTCCCCCCATGAGCAAAGGAAGTTGTTATGACACAGAACAGGTGTGGAGCTTTGACTCAACAGCCACGCACGACTTCCCATTATATACCTATCACTTATGGGACCACTTATACTGTCTTCTGCCATGAGGTTAGGCTGGAGGTGAAAGAAGCCGTGCCACAACCTATCAATCTGGCAGCGTGCACACAAAACCTGTCTCTTTGCATTTGTTACATGAAGAGACCCACTATGTGCTGTCCCTCCCCATGCGTTCCTGCTCCGGCCTCTCTGCTTTAGGGAAGGAAACATTTAAAAAAGAAAAATAAGAAAAATAATTAATAAAAAGGGCAGTCTGAGAAGCATTTAAATAAGCAAAAGTTTATTTAACTTTATTTAAAGCAAAAGTTTCATCAACATGCTAACCATTTCATTTCCTCCCAATCGCTTGCATAACATCAGTGAATAAATTAGATGGATTTAGGTTGTTTCTAATGGTATTTACTTTCAAGTGCTCACACTACCCTATCACGATGGCAACAATAGTGCTGTAATTTGGCCTTAACAGCTTTTGCAGTTGAATCCTCTCAGCAAAATCCTCTCAGAGCAATTCCACTTATATCCCCCAGGCAAAACACTGGGTCATGAGACAATACCCAGGATAATTCACACTTTAATACAGGTACCAGTCATACATTTCAATTAATGCAACCCTCAGACTAAATACAGACCCATTTCTCCACACATGTGAAGAGAAACACTAGTGGAGTTGCCACGGTACTGTTCCCTGATACCTGGTCTGGCTCATTCAGATCTAGTTTATCTCTGTGCAGCCCAATGTCAGGTCAGACAAACACAGACTGTCCTGCTTTTAAGTCATCTGGTTCTTCAGTTGAAAAGTGCTTCTCAAACTAGAGCAGATAACAAAATAGTTTCTACAAGTAGCACTGACAACCTGTCTCCCAAAAATTCTCTAAGTATTTAGGAAGTATTTAGGAAGCCGTTGTTCAAGTGTGCACCGGTTACTATCAATAAAAAGCTAAATTTTGGAGCAGTCACAAGTGTTAAAATACTTTGCACCTGGTTTTGCATGTAGAATCCTGGTGTCTTAGCAGCCCCCAGCTTTAGTTCAGTCCTAGGAAGAGCTGATGAGGGTGGGGAAGGCAGGATGCACTCTGCAAGGGCTCTGCAGCTGCAGAGGCAAAAGAGACAGAGAAGAGGAACCCAGACCACATCTTCAGCTCCCTTCCATAATTATGAAATTAAAAAAGTCTCTTAGCAATAAAACAATTTCCAAAAATGTCACCTATCCAGCAAATGACCACTACTCCTTGCAACCTACACCACTGCCAATAATTTTTGGTAAGCACAAAGGTTAACAAACCTGTAATACTTATTGAATAGCTCTTGTAAAAATGACAAACTGTGAGTGAATCATAGCTTTATTAGCCACCCATTACCCCAGTCTATAAGAAAACTGCCATAATTAACCTTCCCATTGCTGTTTCCCACCTTTCTTACCTTTTGTATTAAAATCTTAGTACAGTTACTACTTCTATTTTACTATAAAAGAGTTAAGATTTTACTACAAGAGAACATTTATCAGTTAAAGTGTGTGTCTTAAAAAATTAAAATTGGGGATATTTTCTCCGTTTTCTAAGAAAGTACTGTAACAGCTGAATAAGGAAAGGTTATTTTAACCTCCAAAGGCTATTGTTCCTTTTTTTCTCCCCAAAATTGTCTGGAGCCAGACAACACAAGGCTGCTGTGCCCTGGGCTAGAATGGAAGGGGGGGGATGATAGGAGGGGGGGTGCCTGTTTACAATTACTCCATTCCTGTTTTTAATGAATCCTTCTGAATGACCACTAAGTGCTAGTTTTGTTCTTTGGAACAAGGGAGCTATTACTGGAAAACTAAAAAAGGAAGGAAAAGGGAAAGCAAACGGAAAGCTGCCAAGCTCAAAGGGGTTTCAAACATTTCAGCTGTATGTCCCGGAGGTAATTTGCTCCGCAGGCACAAGACTGTCCCTACACATTTTCAGTCCCTTTTCTTCCTCTTCCCTGACATTCTAAAATGAAACAGCTGAGATAAGGAGGAAGGAGAGAACGTCAGAAGTAAAGTAAAAATTTGCGGGTACCTACTAAAATATGAAGAATTACATTATTCAAATTTGGGTAGCTAGAACTTAATCACTATCTGTATTTGGCTACTACTGCCACTTGCAAGCAAGCCTTCCAGAACCATATAAGCAGACAACTTCAAGAGGAAGGGATGGGTCACATTTCTCTTAACACCATCATCTGCCTTCCCTGCACACCAATAGTCACCCTCAAGAATCTTGTCTGCCATTTCAGATCACTACCACTAAGACAAAACAGAGCAAAACCCCCTTCCCCTCCTCCTTGCAGGGGCCAGAACTTCAGAAATTGTACTGTTAAATACCGGGCCAAGGATATAAACTGAAGGACTAACAATTTGCAAACCACCACAGGCAACCTTGAGAGCCTTCCTGAGTATTTTTCACTGAGGAACTTGGCTTTCTGTTTTTTTTCCTAGGCTGGAAATGTTGCAAAGTATCAGACCTGCTTAGTCCAGCAACCTGATAAGCAGAAAAGGTATTTTAGATTTAGCTCTTACTGTATCTTAGTTAAATATTGTCCTTTCTTACAAGCACAGGGAGGAGTGTATTTCATGATTAACCAAAAAGTATCATAACAACAACTAATATGTTTTCCTTCAACAACGTTGTTTCAAAAAATTATATGGTACAGACATACAAAAGTGGCACTACATGGTCTGTTTTGTGTGGTGTGGTTTAAATACTCTATTGAAACACATTTAAGGAAATCTCCTTACAGCCACAGAGTTTGAGCAATGTAGGCATGTCAAATTTATACCAGAGAAACCATCATGTACCTCAGCAAATTACCAAGCTTTTCCCTGTCATCAATCCACTTTATCGAACACGGTGCTTGGAAGAAAACAGTTTTGCTCCAATTCTCAGAAAAAATGTGTCATGCTGTGTGACTTGCTGTATAGCAGTCCATTTATAAAGTTGACTGGATCTGGACAGTTTAAATTAGTTAACTATTCATCATTTATGACATTTTTTTATTTACAAAAATACTGGTCCTCCACTGTGTATGAAACTATGAAAGTTGCACAAGGATGTTAAAACTTCATGGCTGTGATCTCACATGTCTGTAGTACTGCTCCTTATTGCACTATTTCCAGTATCTTCAAAAGCCACCAAATAGATCTGGGCCTGTATAACTATCATTTGTACATGCCTATACTGTGTAGAGGGTATTGGCATCTAGAACCAAACATGTTAACAATCACCCGCTGCACAAAGGGCAAAGAGGGCAATAGCTTTGCACTGCTTTTCTGCTTGCCTATTCATACTGTACAGAAGTTTTTACTTTTGCCCCTGTTAATTGCCAGCATGGTATCACAGAAGAGGCAGCTCCAAAGCAGGAAATGCAGGATAACATCATCCAATAAATCCGCAATATTTCAGAGCACAGGGAAAAAGAAGAGGGAGGAGAAGGAAAAAAAATAGGAGAAATTAGGTTTTGGGTTTTTTGACATTCAGAGAAGCAACAAATCAACAAAAAAATTGTTTCTGTTTACCTTCAAATAAGTGTTGGACACAGAAAAAAAGTAATTAGGGAAAAGTTTTTTAAAAATGTAATTACAATATTATTTCTACTTCTGTGAGAAGTAGCAATGCAAAAGAAAATTTTCCTTGAACACAATTAATTGGCATGGACACATGGGATTCCTACCCTATAAAAGTGAAATAGTATCTATTATTTAGCATATTGATTAATCCCACGTGTTATTGCTACAGCTCACCACAAAGGATGTGACAATACTTCTGCAGCCAACATAATAAAAGCAATAATGAAAATAAGATAGTAATAAAAAAGCTTGCAGCAACACATTCTCTCATAAAGTACTGTATAAAGCAAGAAACTAAACCAAAAAAAGGAGCAGCCATTATTACACAGAAACAGTACCTGTCTATTTTAACATCTCATTTCACACATATCTTTGACAGAGGCGTTGTCATCAGCTAAGAAACATTACTTGTGTACTTTCCATCCTTCAAGCTGAGCAGGTACTTACAGACTTGGAAACACCATGACCCATTTGACGACAAGAAGCTGCACTACCTTGACACTTTATATGTGGCAACCATGTTTTGCCTCTCAGCTTCCCTGCAATAGTGGCTGGAACGCACATTTTCCCTACAAGCCAAGTTATGACTCAAATCAAGATGGGTAAGTTACCATGTTTACCGCAGCAAATAAAGACAGATGTGCCATGCAAAGGAGGAGTTACTACAATACAGGTGACTATCTTTGCTGCTGTTTGTGTACCAAAACCTTCAGTCTCCACCTGGTAAGGATCCTCTCCAAGCTCCAGGAAGCACAGGATAACGAATATCATCAATTATAAGGACTTACATTCATTTTAAAACATAGACATGACAAAACACATTTATATAATATTTCTTTTTAAAAGCAGGATAGTTTCATTACCTGAATAAATAGAAAATCCATTGTCTAATCCAGCCAAGATGCTCATCTTAATGACACTGTATGACAGTGATCATTAGGAGCTATTTCTTCTCTGATAGTTTTTTAAATTCAGTTCTTTCATTAGCCACTTATTTAGCACTGTTAGCCAACAGTTAGCCACTTATCTACTCAACATAATTATCTTCTTCAAGTTATAAGGAATACAAATATGTATTTTCATTCCATCTTCTTTCCCATTCATTGTCGCATTTGCTTTTGCCTTCTTTTTACTAACATTCAGCCAAGATGAAAATTATAACAATAAAAGACATGTTCCCTTATCTGAAAGTTGTACTCCCCAAACGATTGAGATTGCTGATCTCTGAACCTCCTCCACAGCACTGTATCAGCCCTGGCCACATTGTTCCATTTGAGAGCATAACACCAAACTATTTTTATATCATCCCTATACTGCTCAGAGTGTATCTTAACACTTTGTTTGTTTTTTGATTGTTGCTGCACTCAGAGCAGATATTTTCACTGGCACTGAGCCATCCATAAGTAATCCCTCAAACAAATACTTTGCACTAGTGAAATCCCAGGCAGGACCCTACAACATACATACAAAGGAGAACAAAATAAGGTTGCAGCTGCCTGTGCAGGTCTGGTAAACTCCCAAAATCTGGCTTTCCAAACTAAAGCGTCTTTTATCAGATTCTCTCTATGTATTATTTCTGCAGCTTAAAAGAAGAGGTATCTGCAAGGAAAACCAGAATCTATCACATAGCACACTGCTGAGAAAACAGGAATTCAGGGCCCTCACCTCTTATGCTGGGCATGGACAGATTTTTTTCTGTACAGTGCCCAACACAATATGGCCCTGGTCTATCACAAGGGTTCCTAGCAGCCTTACTGCATATACTAACATAAATAGACAATCCACAGGCCTTACACTTTCCAACAGGATGAAGAGAACAATTTGTGGTAGCAGGAGGATGTTATTCTGTACGTGGACCAGCCACTCAAAAGCCCTACCACAGATACGTAGCCTGTGGATTTGCCTACTATTTGCAAGGCAGCAGATAAATTCTTTCTTTTAAGACTTGGCTTCTTTTTCTGGCCCCTAAGGATGAATGTGGTCCAGTGGTTACCAGCATCATAACCAAACAGACTTCTCTGAAAGCCTGGGTGACTAAATGGATGCTATTTAAGAGCTCTGGTACAGTTACAATTAGACCTCTGCTTCTCCACAAGTATCTAATATGACCACAAGCAACATCTCAATCATGTCATTTGCAAACAGTGTGAGTGCTCCTTGCTTCCCTTCTGTCTGCAATACTGTGCAAGGAGGACCATAAAATTCAGAGAATTAACAGTCACTCAAAAGACTAATACGTGTACTTTTTTGGATACTTTTGCCCTTTTCTTTACCACAAAGGACAGTGGGGGGGCTTCTGAATTCTCACCTTCTTCCCTCTTTCCAAGAGCAAAGTCTAGCTTTGTGCTTTGCAGACAAAAGACATCATGGAAGACAAGACTGCAGTTAACACACAGAAAGCAGTATGCTGTCCAGACTACTCAAAAAACAGCGAAGATGTTTGCAGAATTTTGTGATAAGCTGATTAAATTTGCTGAGCAAACATATTTTCCATGGCCAAATCTAGGTGAATCCTCCCAGGGAAAACAATTCTCCTGTTTGGATCATCACCAATGCTCCAAAGATGAAGAGCCTGGAGTTCTTCAGAAACTTGATTTAATCTTGACAAATTATTCCCTTTGTTTGCTGGGGTTTTTTTTGGTGGTTTTTGTTTTTTGTTTTTTTTTTTTTTAATCTCAGAATCAGCTACAACATTGTTATGAAAACTTAAAGAAACAGGTCAGCCCAAAACAAAGAGCAAACCCAGAATACTTCAGTTAATGTTGGACATTATTTCCTTAGTGGTACCTATAGATTTTGATACCACAGCAAAGAATGAGAAAGAATTGAGGCTGCTTTTTTTTTTTTTGACTTGGCTTGGCTCACATCATTCAGGGAAACAGTACAGCTACATCAGCAGAAAATCTCCTCCTGTCAGAGTACGTTGCCACTCCACCAGAGCATTCTGTCAGCTTAACTAGAGAAATACAGCTCTTGGGGACAATCAGCTACACCAGCATGGTCACACAACTGTACAAATCTTGTGAGCAAACCAGTCATGACCTCGATTTCAGATAGGCAAACTGAAAATAGTGCAGAGGAGATTTATTGCTAAGTTGCTTAAATTTCTGTTAATTCACATTTGCACGTAATTTGTGTTGCCTTGCACAGAAGTGTAATGATTTAATTTCTTTTCAGTTCAGGGCCCGCACATACAACATTGCTACTGCTAGTCTTTTGCCAGCTTAGATTTCTCCAAGAAGCATATCTTGTAAGGAGATTAAAGACAAAGCAGGAAACAAGGGTATCTTAAAAGGAAATTCCCCACATATTTTTTCCTCTCAGACTATAAAAGAGGACGAAGATGATTTCAGGATTAAACACACAATATCTTTGGGGTGTCATTTACAGACAGATGGAAACTGAAGTGAAACTGAGAACATGGAGACAGAAGACTGTTTTTCACAGTATTTTCATCAGAGATTTTAACTGGCAAATATGTAAAGCTACAGTTATCAGCTTAAATTTAGAGGAGAAAACTATCCTCCTGGCTATTGGTTTACTTTTTCTATGCATTTTTGAACACAAGAAACTACTTTGTGTGTCCTGGAGAGCACTGCATGCCTACATCATATGGTAAAAACTAATTAAAAAGTAAAGAAACCAGAATTAGTGATATGGCCCAGTCTAAACAGTGTCATGTTTACAACAGCAATATTCTTGTTCTAGTAACCCTTATGCAAGTTATTTTCTGTCTTTTATATCCTACAGTCCTTTTTCTTTGCTTTCTCCTGCCACCAACATTTGGATATACCCTGTCTCACTGTCTTGTCTGCGTAATGCAACATTTCCACAGACCTTAAGTGCAGTACTTCAAAACATAGCCATAATGGCAACACCATCTTCCCACTGAAAGAAAAGAAAACATTTTCTATTTTCTTCCAATTTCTCTTTCCCCTTGACTTGCCTTCTCAGTTCCTTGTATCTTTTGCCATTGCCACATGACAGGGACTTATTTTTAGAGCATCTGTTTAGATGAGTATCTGTTTAGATAAGACTCTCACTGCTGCCAGATGACTGCATGGAGAATACCAGGCAGCCACTGCATGATGGCAAAAACCCTGCCTGTGCTCCCTCTGCAAGAGGCTGAAGAAGGGTAGGAAGGGAAGAGTATGGAGAGTATCAGTTGCTATCAGGGCAAGCAGCATTTGCAATAATCGCAGGCAATTTAAAATGAGGTAAGGTGTAACCTTTCCATGCTACATAAGCATTGGTCAGAAGCTAGTGCTAGAAAGAGACAGACAAAAGTCCTTTTCAAGCCTAGTGCAATTGGCCATTATGAGCATGATTTTCAGCAGCCGTGCATGTATTTTGCTTTTCAAGGAAGAAAAACTGCAGGGATTATGTGCAGAGTGCCCACACTCTTAAGTCTTATTTTCAAAAACCAAAACAGACCTGTAAAGATCGTTAAGAACTTCATCTTCCTCATCATTCATGATACAAAAGCTGCACTGCATTTCTCTGGCAAGCCGGGATGGTAGAATTCAACTAAAATACATTTTCCAGAGCAAAAAAATATCTTTCGGACTGAGCCATCCTGGAAGAGGCAAAACATCCTTTATCTACCATCACAAAAAACAGTCTTACCAGTTTTACAGATCATCATATATTTTTGCTGAGGAGATTTAGGGCATACGGAGGATCAGAGAAAATCAGGCCCTTTAGCATCTTTTTCAAGTCAAATAAGTGGGTATCTTTCACCTGTTCTCAGCACACTGCTACAGCTCAAAGGGTTGGAGGAGACCACAGCAGCTGACAGTGCTACAGCCTTTTCTCTGATCAAGAGACTCAGTTTGCCATTGCCAGGCATGTCGCTTAGTCCCAGACCAAAAGTGTCCTTGCACAGGAAATGCTAAATGCCACCATGTTACATCAGTTTACATCCCTGTGCCCTCACTTTGGGCAAGGTGCAAAGCAGATTGTAAGCATGGCCCAAAAGCACTGGCAAGCATCTGGACTGGCTTTGATCCCCTGAGCTATTCTGAAAGAGAGGAGGCTCCCTCTCTGCATTTTCCTCCATACCAGAGCAGCCACTAATGTCCATGTAAGTTCAAATGGTGCAAACAGTACATGTAAATAATACCTAGGGGGCAGATAAGACTTAGAAAGAGTCATCTGCAAAATTACTCTTTTAGAGACTTCAGTAAAGATGTCAATTTTGTGCATTCTAAACAAATAAATAATAAATGTAAACATTATCAGAAGACTTTCAACCCCATAACAGAAGCTAAATATTTTCTACTAATTTCAAAGTTAACGTAAAAAAACCCTCCATAATGCCTTTATCTCTAATCTTTCTCCTTCTCTAGAGACTCAAATAAATATCAGAAATAACCAGATGGTCAGAAAGCATTAGAAAATGCTTTTGATAAATAAAACCTAATTAGTTCTGACCTGATCTCCATTGTGTATTATCAGCTTTGGCCATCATAAGAACTTTGTAGTTCCATAACCACTACAGACAAAACTTGGACACAAACTCTGGTGAAAACCCTTACCCCCTGGGTTCCCCCTGGATCCCCTTATTTTTCACAAGTGACTTTGAGTAGGACTAACAGATATACAAGGAAATTAGTACTTGCATTAAGAGCTCAAGTTTATTCTGAAGCTTTCACTTCCTTTAACGCAGATATATTCTGCAGAGTTGCTTTTCCATATGACAGTATTTCAGGCTTACTGGCAAAACACTACAGTGGCAGAAAAGATTCCCTGCTGAAACTACACTTTTTCCTTTACAGCTTATTAGAGCCAACTCAAGCCAGAATAACAAAAAGTAAAGAAACAAAACAAATGCATAGCTGTCATTTAAACACATATATTCTTAAGAGGCTTTAGGGGTATCATTTATGGAACACAAAGAGATTTCCTTCTTTAGCAGTGTTCCAACACATTACTCTCTCGTGCTTACTCCAAGACATGAATATACTTGCCTAAAATGTCAGTGAGGTATTTATACAAAGGCAACTCTTCAGAAACCTATTATTGTGAATACAAAACAGGAAGTACAGTAATACCACCAGTATATGTTAAATAATGCTTAGTATAAACTGTGCTCTTCAATTAATAAGCAGTGTTAACCCCTTTAGGGGAAAGGGAGATGGAAAGTGTGAATTGAAAATACTGACTCATGATAAAAACTTTGAGTATTTTTCCCACAAGGTTTTTTTTTTGTTGGCTTGGTTTTTTTTCCATCCCCTCCTAATAGCAGACAGAACACAACAGAGGAAAGAACTTGCAATATAAGTGAAAAAAAGATAGAAAAAAAAAAAGAGAGAAAAAGCAAGGGTTGAAGTTTGATGACGTGTTGTAAAGTGAAAAAAAAAAAATTAGAATAAAATAATAGTACAATAAATGCTTAATGATACTTTGCATTCTGCAATTCCTTTCAGTTCTCATGCTTTCATTAAGCCTTTAACAGCTTTGCCACATGGAAGGTGCATCTTTAGTAAACTACTCCCACTACATCTGTACCAGTATACCAGTCTCATGACTATTTAGAACAGGATGTAGATAAAAATACCATATAATACTGAATATTCTTCAGCCACTTAGGTGATATTCTATATAACAACATGATTAAAGTAAAAGTTAAAAATTAACAAAAGAAATCTTTTTTATAAGCATTGGCTACCATGAATTAGAGAAATGTATGGGGTTTTATAAAGAAAATAAACTCATTAATAAAACACACATTACCCCATAGTGAGACAGACACTCCAGGCAAAAAAGCAAAGCTCTTTCCTCACACATGTTGAATAAGAAAATATTTTTGGACAGATTTCTAGAATACAAGTGAGACAACCCAATCACCAGTGTGTTCTTTTCAAAACATCCACAGCTGCAGTCAAAAAAAATTCAAGAGCTTCCCAAGAACAAAGACCTGAAACAAAAAACATATGCAAATCCCAGACGGGCAGAAACCAAAGCACCTCTTTTCTAAGGTATAACAAACCTATACTTATTTACATATGCGTTAAGAACATCTCTTCTGACACAACTCAGTCATACAGCCTCTCTCTTCACTTTCCCCTACCGGCACAGTTTTTTGAACTCTTCATGCAAGCTAACAGATTGAACTTTGGTTTGACTGCCATCTGCTGATCCCATGTTTTGGGAACCCAAAGACTCGTTTAAAAACATGTGCCCAAAGCTTTCAGAATGTTCAGTGTTTTTTCTTCCAGATCTTGGTAACAAAGAAATTAGAGAATTAGAGATAACAACTACTTATGTTTAAAGAAATCAAATTAGACCAAATGTCCTGGTATTTAGAATCCTTTAGCGAATTTTCAGATAAACAAAATGTAATCATTTTGTGTGCATGAATAAGATGACAATTCAAACAAAAGCAGGTAACAACACACAAGACCACTGTGATAGTAAGAAACAGAGAATCAGGTACAACTGTTACTCCTTAAAAGAGGAACATAGCTGAAGCAGCTATTAAAAAAAACAAGGAAAATATGAAATAATAATAGATTACCTTTATACTATTCTACAAGGGAGAACATGACAACAATTCATTTTGCCACAAAAACATTTGATCTTATGTAAAGTCTTTGTTTCATTGTATCCCAGTGAAACACATGCTCAAAAGAAACCAATTTCACTTTCAGGACCCTCACATTTTGCTGTTTTCTTTCCTTCAAGATAGCATATACTTCGTGAAGGGCTGAATGGGTTGCTGATGCTAAAATGATGAAATCAAGATATGAATACAATCAAACCTACCAGCTTCTTTGGAAGTGACCACACCATGGATGAGGACTTAAAGTAACTTATTCCCCTCTTCCATATAGGAATAGCTGTCCTGGTAAAAACAGCTTTAGTTTGTATATATGTCTACAGTAGGTGACTGAGCAGCCTGTACATGTGCAGAAAGTTATCATCTCAGGGCACCAGGACCATCTAGTTGAGAATATACCTGGTTTATTTTCACTCGTTCTTTCATTTCTTTATTATATGAAAAAAGTAGAAAAATCGAGTGATTATATTTACATAATTATTATTTAAAATATTATATAAACATCTATATTTATATAAGCAGACAGTGTTAAAACCCAAAGGGTTCAGAATTGCCAAAACAATTACTGTTTCAGCCCAGTTTGTATCCATTTCTGCCTAATCACATTCTAAATTTAGTCACCTTTTTCTAGTTCCTAAAATTCCAATTCTGCAAACATTCAGTTTTACAGTAAAGCTTATGCATAAATGACTCCAGTGTTGGAAACAAATGCAATCTCTGGCTTATGGGAAAAGAAAACAGTTGTAAAGGCTTGAGCGTGGACTAAAGGAATTCCAGAAAACCTACCCAAGTTTCAGGTTAAGATCTTTTGTATCCGTATTTTTATAAGAATAAAATCCACATGAACAAAAAGTAAACCCACGGAAATCTTACCACAACCCCCCTCCCCAAAACATCCACAAAACCAGCCTGCTATTTGAATAATGAGTTTGAATTTTTCTATGAGCCCAGAACTTCAGGTGGCATGCCAGGTACACAAATTCTGGCAATTCTGAATCAAACCGCAACTTTTATTCTCTCAGAACAGTACTAATTAAAATAATTTATTTTAAAATATATTCAATGTCTCAGAAGGTTAATGGTTCCAATTCATATTCCTTTTCCAAGAATTTACGTTATTTGTGTTCTGTCACATTGGTGCTGGCAGATCACATCAAAATATGCCTTTGTTGTGGAAATGTGTCTGCTTAAACAGTTTTGGGGTTTTTTTTGTGATGTGGCATCTTCTGTGAAACATAAGTCTATTTTCACATGCAAAACAAAGACAGAAGAGATTCCCATTCTCTACAAAACCTGTAAATGATCTTGTACAAATCCTGCAAATTATCTAAACACCTTCAGTGGTGGCTTCTTTCCTTTTCTTGCTCTGTCCACTAGAAATAAAAGTAACCCAAACATAAAAGTAACACAAAAAGAGGAAAACAAAGACTTCCCCCTTCAGCCATAATTCTGAAATCTCTTCAGATGCAGTGGGGTTGCACAGTCGGAGAGCAAAGTATTTTGTCCTCTGTGAATGTTAATCAGCAATTTTCCTTGAGAAGCAGTGATGGAACAGGACCTAACGCCTCAGTTACAGTGTCTACAGCAATTAACAGCCATTTTACTTTGTTTCCATCACTGTTAAAAGCACTCTTGTTCACAATGCACAAAGGATACAGAGGTCTTCAATAAGATGGTGTCATTCTTCTAGGGGCACCACACTAGCCACAATTGCAGAAAGGAGCACAACCTACTTCCACTTCACACCAATTCTTTGCACTCTTCCATCCCTTGACAACACTTTTTCTGAAGAGCAAGCAGACAGCTGAAACAACATCATGAAATACCTTCCTGTTGGTGTGTTATTTTCTGAACAACAGAAGTGCATTATTTAGCACACACCAGTACTGCTGAATCTAGCTAAGACATATCTTTCATTTAAGAAATGAACTGTTTATCTTGACTTCTGTTGCACAGATCCAAAACATTACTTAAGAGCAATATTCTCTGTAGCCACTGTTTCTGGGTGAAGAATAAGGTTTGCACTCCAGCTCCCCTGGGAAATACATAGTTTCTAAGTACCGGCAGGGAAGCTCAGAGGAGCACAAGGAACAGGAATCAGTGGGGAAATCTAGGATGAAGCCAGTTACATTTCCTCACACCCACTCAAATGGCATCATTAGTGCATGAAGACAACAGAGAAGCTCAAATATCAGATCAAAATGGTACTTAAGCACTAAACCAGGTATTTAAAGACTTTAACACACTTCAGTATTAATGCATGAAAGAACGGGGTTCCAATTTTATTTTAAAAAAAATAATTGTAAGCTAGCACAGAATACTTACATTCCTTAATAAAAACGAAAATAAATGGCTGTTTCATAAGTGCAGTAACACGTTTCAAGGTGTGTGTTTGCCAATTACACACACCTCATATGCTGACTGATGAACTCACACACCCTGGCATGTGTTCTTGCTTACATGTCCCACATGCCTCCCTGTTAAGTAATGGAATAAGACTTGCTTTGCAAACTGGCTAACGCTGCCCCTTCTCGTTCAGTGACTTCTGCAGAAAATATTCCCTGCTAAGAAAAACAACTTCTGAAACAGTTAAGCTATTTGCAATCTTAAGTACACTCTCTCTGTCTGCAAGACCCAATTCTGTGATAACCTCCATTTCCTGTATCACTGTCAGGCATGTGTTTTCCCCTAGACTGGGTTGGTATTCAGCATTTTTCTGCATGCATTGCTGCCTACTGTAAAGACATGGTCCTTCTTACAGATTGCTTTTCCCATACCAGCTGGTTATGCTCAATGACTGCCTGTTTCACTACTTTCCTCTTTATAAAAAGATAGGCATGCTCATGCTCTCCACAAAATAACAAGAAACACTGTGGTAAGGAGACAGCCTTCTTTTAGAAAGATTTTTCTTTTTTAATTTGTTTTGCTTCTACTTGCTTATTTTGAATAAACACGGACTAGTGTACAATAGCTTTAACAGAAAGGCATGCTTTGTACAAAACAATAGATTTCTCAGCCTGCTGGAAGTCAGTATGTGATTTTCCTTTTTTTTCCTCAGTCACAGGACTTAATTTTACAGAGATAGCAACACCGGGACCTGCAGCTCACCTATCATGGTAATTTCTGACAAGACATAGCAAAACCAGTGCCACGCTTATTGTTCACCCTTTCCTTTTCAGAACCACTGAATAACGGTGCAAAAGAATTCAGATTCTCTTAAGCTCATTATATTGTGTGATGCTTTATCTCTCATTCCTCTGTTTTCAATAAGAGTCCAACTGTGCTTGTCAGGATCTGTCTATAGATAACAGCATGTACTGGCAGGGTATAGGCCTTTCCTATGTTACCTCTCTATTGCGACACAATACAGACCCCTTCATCTCATCTGTTCCTCCTGTATAAAATTTGCATCTCCTTTATGAGGTCTAATACCAAAGAAATGATGTAATACAGGAGCCATAATTTCTGATGATATAGTTATTCAAAGCAACAAGGATGAAGACTGAGGGTAAAGAACTGTCCAAGATTCTGAGAAGATTTAGCAACTGGATAATATTCAATGTAAGTAAACACAAAGCAATGAATATGGGAAATTCAATCTTTCCTTCATATATAAAGAGATGGGCCATGAGATGAATCATTACCACTTCTAGTTTTAATAGACAGTGACGAAAACTTAGCTCAGTTTTTGGCAGCGGTCAAAAAAGCAAATTGTGTTAAAAATTCAGAACCACTAATAAAAGAGTAAAGACCAAAACAGAAAGCACCATTATGCACCCATAAAACCCCATGTTGCACTCACACTTTGGATACTGTATGCAGTCCTGGTCCCTTTCACTCAGAGAGGATATAATAGATCTGGAAAAGGTTCAGAGAAGGGCAGCAAGGATAATCAAAGGCATAAAACAGTTTCCGTGTAAGAAAGAGCTGGCCCTCTCATTCTGCATAGGACCACCTTGTTAACCTGCTCCAGTTATTCAGAATTTGATTTTTTTTTTTAAGAAAAGATTACATAGCTTTGTAGCAAGGTTGAACAGTGTACACCAGGAAAAGGTAAAATTTCAGTTTGCACATCAGCGATTCTGAGAACCAGCTGCTTTGCCAGAAACAGAGCACAGAGACGTATGGAATGAGGGCACAAAGGCATGATTTGGCATGAAAAGCATCATTATTGTTTATTTCCTGAGAGAAAGTGAAAAATTATCATCAGCTCTGTTCAGAAACACGTTTTAAAATGCCCACAAAGTTGTTTTGGTTTTTGGAGACTGTCCATGAAATACGAATGAGAAAGCCACAGTGATGTTTCACTTCATCCTCTTCCATCTGTGAAGTGATAGCTATTTAATTTGCCTTCCCTTTTCTCAGCAGTGTTTTAGAAGATACTACTGCAGGTGACAGAGAAATGTATTCATACACAGGCCATACTGCATAAGCCAGCAACAGCTGCAGCCCTGTGCATAAATATAGCCCAGTGTTTGAAGAGGTTTATTTACCTGCTTATTTACCTTCACACTATGCTAGTTCTCTGTGCCTTCACCTGAGAAAAAGTCTAGCAGCATTGATACAAGTTCTGACATCCTTTTCTATCATCCTGCCAACACAGCTCTCAAACGCAGCTTTCAAAGCAAAACTCCCTGTACAGAAATAACAAAGCGGATGGGGCAGGGGAGAAAGAATCACAGAGGGATAGGGATGGAAAAGGTTTGTTAATACAGTTACAGCTACTGATGTGAGGTTGCAGGGAAAATATACCAGTGTTACTTGAATGTATATAACAAATTTCATAATAGATTTTTCCATTTTCTAAAATCTATTTTCATAACAGATTTTTTAATGTTGGAATTGTAACTTTGAGTGAGGCTATTAATGGGAAAATAGAACACACATCATATCTGAAGTAGTGGCTAGTAAAACCAAAGAAGCTAATTTTTAGGTTTAAAAGAGGTAATACAAATCAACAATTGTCAGTATCACATGATCACCAAAACAAAAGGACAGTTCCCAAAAATCACCTTTTTCAGCACCTGACAGGGAAAAGAAATTCAAGATTAGGCAGCAATCAGAATATTGTTATGAAGTGTGTACAAAGCACAATTAAGAGAGGGTTTTTTCAATATGTTTTCTGTATGTCTGGTATATGCTTCTCTGTAGCACAAAGTTTAATTTGCCATGGAGGGAATACACTTACATTTGAAACAAAGAAGCAACTACACCCTGTTTAATTAAATTCCTCAACTCAGTAAGAACATGTAACAGACATAAGCCCCAAAAGGAGCACTCACTTCAGATTTCCAGAACTGCTGAGCCCTTCCAGTCACTGCCTGGCACCACTCAATCAAAATATTCATTTGACTTTCAGACCCTTCTCTCTCAATCAGTTTCAAATACCTTGTAGTCTACACATTTTTCTAGGTTACCCCAAAAATCTAGCAACTGTCATGATTCTGAGCCAACTCTTACAGTTGTATATACATCAAATCATTCAGAGCTTCAAACAGGTTTTGTTATTAAATTAAGTTGGCATATGCAACCCTGAGGTACTCCACTGACCTTAATAGTCTTTCACCAAGTTTCCACTGTTCATAAGAGATGTTAATGTCTCATTTGGACATTAATAGAGCCCTAGCTTTGCACTCCTGCATGTATGCATAACAATCCTTCCATATACTTTATGAAAATTATATAGTACGAATCAGTGACCCCCAGTCTGTTCCCTTTTGCCTTATGCTACATTACTATAGTACTGCCTTCATTTAGTTTGATGTTAAGATTTTTTTTTTAATAACTAAGATCTTACAGAAAGAACCTGTTTTTCCTGAACAAACCTATTACCTCTCATTGTTATATGTACTGCACATGAACAGTATTTCTACTTATCCCTAGAGCAGTACGTACATCACGTGTGTGAGACATTCAGCTTTCACCACCAATGGAGCAAATAAAACGTAAAGCTGGATCCCCTTCAAGACATAAACAAAATGAACCAATGGAAATTCTGCCTATGCCATCCTATTTTTCCTTCTCCCCAAAGAGATTTCACAAACAAAAAACCAGTCCTAATTAACTGCATGGACTAATGATAGCATCAAATATCCACAAAACCTTAAGCAAAAGGTTACTAATATCCTTACTGAGAAACAAGTGTGTATCAGCTAATCCCTAAATTCAACAGCTCTTTAAAGTGCTTTACTGATGTAAAGACCTTGATCATATTCCAACTTGCTCATTATAAAGCTCTGAGGTTCAGAGACTTTCTAAACCTAAAACTAAAACTGAAAATGTCACCACCGTAAAGTGCACAACCAAACAATGAAACTGTACCCTGGCCACCTCATCCTCCCAATCTGCACTCTATTATGATTGATACTAAGCCAGTGAGATGTGCAATGCTGGGCTTTCTATTTCACCATGACTTCCATTTTTACTGAAACAGCTTCTGCCCTGTTAGTGAAGAGATAAGTATCGACACTTAATATAGAAGTCACTCAACATTTTACATTGTAAGACCACGCATTTAGTAGCTTATGCTATTCTGAGCTTTGACTTTCTTGTCCTTTCCAAGCTGGCTGGTTGCCTTCAACTGATTTGTTTTGTAATGTTCCAGTCAAAACATTTCAGCTGTTGCGTGGGAAGGAGACCAGGAAAATCTCGCTTTATTTGCAATTTAAAAAAATCCATAAAATTATTTCACCCTAACCTTTGGAGGGAGGTCTTAAGACCTGATCATATTAGAAAGACTTGAAACATCTCAAGAAAAAGCTTTGTGAGGTTTCCTGACATTTTGCAGATAAGATTTCCAAGTTTTGACTACTGAAAGACTGGTCCTACTAAGGCTCAAGGAGACTGCAGGCCATGCTGCATCCAGGCTTCCAAAATGACAGCAGGAAAATGACCTCTCCTCTTACTGGAGTCACTTGTATCTAGTCAAGCAGGAAAAGGAGAAAGAGGACACCAGAGCTGAGTCCACAAGAAAGAAAAGCCTGATATGAGGAATGAGCAGTCTGGACACTGGGGCAAAACTGATGCTCATCAAGAAAGGACTCTAGATGTGGATGCCTGGGAGGTAAATGAGGATTGTGGAATCCTGGCTGGGCAGGAATGCATCCAATGAGAAGTGCAAGCACAGGGAAAAAAGTTGACGTCAACTGAGCAAAAGCAAGAATCATACTGAGATTAGATTAATAGTTTGCTGAAGATCATGAAGTCAGCAGACAGAGGAAATACAGACCAAGAGGATACTGTGTAAAGAGAGAGCAGACAAACTGAATAGGGAGAAACATCAAGGAAGAATATAAGGAAGGAGTTATGCTTATGGAAAGTTGGAAGAAATGTTTAGTACAGAAAAAGTAATTTACCTACCTGTTCTTACATTGTCAGAAAATATTCAGGACAACAAGTAAAAGTCTCATTCCTGCACAGTGGACACCATAAAGAACAGCAAAGGAGTTTAATATTGTCAATTTATTACCTATTTCAGGCATACAAGTTGTCTTTGGCAGATCTAGATGGTCCTGTACTGCTGATAACCACAAAGATCTCAATATGACACCACATGATGGAATCTGGATACTCCCCCCAGAAACTAGTAATTGTTCATCTGCTTTTAAACAGTGTAAATCAAAGCCCTCAAAAGTAAGGCAATGTATTAAGGTAATTAAAGTAGAGGCAGTAATAATAATGACTTGTAAAAATAATTTTCTAAATTAATGCAATGTAATTAAATCATGCACAATGAATACTACTTTAATTAATGTAATTAAAGATTGCATTATGATGCACATGCACAAAGAAGAATGAATTAAGATTGTACACACAATCTTACCTATGGCAGTTCTTAACTTACGGGTGCTCAACAAACACAAAATTCTCTGTAATGCTCTTTTAATATACACAAAATACTACATACATACTGTGCAGTTTGCATCCACAAAGAGGAAAGCTGGGCAGAAGACCAACTGCAAAGCAAGCCCTAAATGTGTCCATGGCCACAGCCCAAGTACAATAATTGCAGCCGTTCCTCTAGCTTCTGTAGCTCACAGTACTACACTAACATCCTTTTCAGCGTCACTCCCATAAATATTTAAAAACCAAGACTTTTTGGAATGTCTCTTCCTTAACTGTTATCACTACTCTAATGAAGCTTATTAAATATAAAAAGACTCATGCCATCCAACATGCTGACTATGAAATATGCCTTGCTGCACTTTGCTTATCTGCCATAAAGCCCAGCATTCCTAATTACAAGCCACCAAGGCCCTGACAGCTCCTGAGGATGCTCCCACAGAAACAGAGCCAAGCCACACACCTCTGGAGAGCTACTCAGCTGTACCCCTCCCCTGCACGACCCAGACACTTACACAAAGTGGGAAGAGTTAATTGAAAGGATTTAGAAGGAAGAGGTTATCATCACATAGACTGTTCTCAGGTAATTCAAGTAGGAAGTGAAAACCCGCACCTTTATAAGCACATACACACAAGTTTTAGCAGTTAAAACTTGCCGTACAGGTACACGAAACTTAGTCATAAAATTAGTGTCTAGATAAAGTTGCCTGCTTTATCACTAAACCCACATGAAGAATAGAGTTGACCTAACCCCCAGTTAGGAATTTATACCAAATCTACATGCACTACTCAAATAGACCTCATTTTTAGAGGCACGATTCATTTTAACCCCGTATGTTCCCATGTTATCTTACAAATACAGTGTCATTTCCATGTTACTATTAAAAAAAAAAAAACAAACCACACTTGAGAACAGTTACAGACTCACTGTACATAGGGATGGTATTTACGCAACAAAAATGAATCTGACAGTCTTCTGAATTTCCCGTTTCGTTAATAATCTGGAGGCTTTCTAACACACTGCATTCCTCATCTGGACTTTGTGAGTCTGGGAGGTATGAATAAGAACAAACTTTGGCCCTTGGCCTTTACTTCCCCATCTTTGTACTTTTCCAAATGGTATAAATACACTTCGATAGCTTAAAGTAATTTTTCTGGCATATGTTGCAGTGAAGTTTGTGAAAGTATTAGTGATGCTAAAATACATGACTGAGTCGATGTAAGGAATGCTTTCCCTTATAAAGAGTAAGAGCAGGCATATTTACTTTTCTGTTCTATTTGAAGTAAAACTATTATATTTTTACATACATTGTTTGATTGTATGTTTTCACAGACAAAATAAAGCCAACTTATCTGGGCCCTATAGTATATCTGTTAAAGAAGAAAATATGCAGCCCAGCAAGTTTTCCCTCCAATCCTTCTTTTCAGGCAAGTAATAAATCTTGAGTTAAAAAGTCACTGTGCTCTTCAGCTGTCACCACTAAGATTTTGTTTTTTAAAACCATAGCAGCCTTAAGGCTGATTTACTACTCAGCCCTACACACTCTGACAATCGAATAGTTGGAAACAAAAATCACTTTTGCACACCTGGAAATATTTTATTTGCTGTACTCATGAGAAAACAAAGTTTTCATCAGTGAGGAAAGAGGCGGGGGAAGTGAGAGAGAGATTCAGGTGAATCTTAAAACCTAGTTCTTGACTTAAAGAGAAACTTTGTATTTATGTACATGAACACAGAAACTCCCTCTGCATTCAAACAGAGTGGTCAGGCTCTTCAGGGACTATGGGTTCACTATGCAGTCCAGCCTCAAATCATCAACTTGGAAATCTTGGCCAGTAAACAGCAGTGACCATCAACTGTGTCTAACTTAGTCATTTCAGTTTGGCAGGTGAAAAGAATGTGTGACAACTTTTAAATAATTTCATTCACTCTTTTGCTCTTCTTTTTAAAAATAAACTTAGTAAGCTCTTAATCACTCTGGTGTAAACATCTGATATTAATAAAGACAAAATCAGACCTTTGAGAAACAGCTACTTTCCAAAGCACCTCTTTGCCCTAGTCAGAGTTGCAAGTTTAACAAGATTAAGAGTAAAAACCCAAACACATACCAGAGAAAACCAATTGATGGAAAATGTGATGGTGCCAAAATTGTGAAAGTATTTTAGAATATCAGATCCTTTTTTTAATGGCATGTAGTTTGATATTATTTTTCCCTAAAGCTTCATTTTCTGAAAATTTATTATATGCTCCAGAACAATCTTGTCTTCAAAAGAAATCCCACATCTTCTGTTGTTTCAAAGAACCATACCTGCACCTGGGCAAAACGAATTAAGTACTCTAGGTGCTGGATGACTGAAAAGGAGACCCACAAAATCTCACTCGCTATTTATAATCCCAGGGCTTTACAAGAATATGAGGAGTGTCCTTAGACAAGTAGAGAGGCATTTCAGCATTTAAAGTGAAAAAACCCAATAGTTAATGGTTCAGCAGGGTAGGGAAACATGGCAATTGCATTTATGTACTTTTGATTCCTACTCCAAAATACTTTCCCACCTGTTCTAGTCTCGTGACACCTACAAAGCCCATCTACAAATGAAGACTGATTTCAGTAATATGGTATCAGGCAGGCAAAGCAGTTTAGCAACCTACTTGTTAGTTATCTCTATCATTCCCGAGGCTGGACTTCATCTCCACTAACTTAGCAGTGCAAATTAAGTATGTAGAAAGATTTCACTCTAACTATTGCTTACTTAGTACTAATTTATTCAACTGCCATAAACCACTCTGCCAAGCAGTAAGTGTCCCAGCACCATCTCCTTCTAAAAAAGCACCCAATCTTCTGCCCCCTGTCTTCCATAACTGGATGAAATCTGCACAGGAGCAATGCTGAGAAATGGCAGCTGGAGACATAGCCCCCTCCCCTATCCGGGATTCTGCTCATGTTGTATCACTGCAAGGGCCAAGGGACACTCGACTGCTCATCTTTGAGCCATCTCCAATGCAGAGCAGAATGAAAAGTGAGGTATTTACATTTCTTCCTCTAGAGTCCTAAAGCAGTTTAGCATAGGTGGGGCCTTCTTTCAAGCACAGCTTGATTAGGGGGTTTCCCAACTGAGTACTAGGGAGAGAAAAGAAAATAAATCAAATTGTCCCTCACAATTCCATGTACAACTCTATCTGTGTTCACATACCTAAAGAGGCAAGGAGTGGTGGAATGGTTTGTTGAGAAGACAGCGCCAGGCACTTCTGTGAGGTACGCAGCAGGCACAAGTTGCAGCAAGCTAGACTGTTAGACATAAGGAGGAAAATCTTCCCAGTGAAGGTGTCAAACAGCACAGCAGTTGCCCAGAGGCTGTGAAATCTCCATCCTTGGAGAAACTAAAAACTCTCCTGGACCAGCCTTGAGCAACCTCACCTAACACTGAAGTTGGCCCTGCTCAAGCAGGAGGCTGGACCAGAAGAACCCCTGGGGTCCCTTCCAACCTAGAGTATTTTATGATCTTTGATCAAATGGGAGGGCAGAGGGGTGTCACAGAGGGAAATAGCACATGACTAATGGAATATGTGGCTTGTAACTCTGCAGTCCTACACTATATTTGGGAAAAACTGAAATCCTACCAAGTCAAAGCTGTAACAGAGGAAGAACCTTTAATAAGATGTATCTGGCCAAAATGGAAATCACAAATAGGCGAACATGTAATACAGAAAATATATTACGTGGTAGTGAGTTAAGTTTATGCCATTAAGTTATTACGTGGTAGTGAGTTAAGTTTATGCCATCGCATCTGACTGCTAAATATGTTGTAGCATCACTGCTTTATAACAGCACATACACATTTCCAGACAACAATGAATAAATATGCAAGATTCTTTCCTGTTCCTTTTAACTTGTAAAACTGAAAACCTAACTATTTGAATTTCTTCCATAAGCCTTCAGAAAGACAGAACTTTGATGTTTTTAAAGAGGAAAGGTTACTTACTTTTACTGCAGGCAAGAAATTATAATTTCTTTACTGATTCTGCCAAATGGGTCTACCATGCATTTTTTGTTTTCATCAAAACAAGACACTTTAAGGTTGTCCCATAACTACACAGTAATCAACATTTTGAGGGTCCGATCAACTTGATGAACCTCTATTTAACTTCTCTGCCCAGAAGACTCCTCCAAATCCAAATGAACCATGGGGGAAGGGAGTTTTATTCCCTTTCCTCGTGCTTGGCAGTTGCTAGGAAGAACACAGGCTGCAGTTTAGGGGTTTTTTTGTTTATGTAAGCAGAACAGACAACTCAGTAGTATCCACATTTTCTTTGAATAAGCTGGATTGAAACCTCGTGGTTAATACGCTGCAGCCAAATGAACTTAACTAAGGAAGAGCAAAACTTGCAGGTGAAGGAAGAGGAGATCGAAGAGGAAAAAGGTGAAGAGGAAGGCTAGGAAGCAGGAAGTTTTTAAAAAGCAAAATAAATATGCAAAAGGAGGCAGCAAAAATCCTCTGCACTGGCACAATACACAGAACACATGCTCTTATACCAACACGTAAGATGCTTCGAAACTGGAAACCAAGACATCCTGTACTCACAAAGCATTCGTAAAGATTCAGCTCTTCAGTATTCAACCTACCAGGATACTGTCTGGTTTAAGCTACACTGAAGCCCACTAACCTGGACAAAATCCAGACCATCATCAATCTAAGGACAATGGGCAATGTTGACAGTACAGCATCTCATTAATCTTCATTTGTCCTGTCACATCCTGTCATTCTTATGCAAATAGCATATTCGAGGATACATCTTTTCCGCACCCCACGATAAGGAGAAGTGAAGCTGTCAGGAGCACCAGGATGTCATCCTATACCACAGGCCATCACTTCACTCAGCACCTCGTGTTTTACATCACAGCTAATGTGTTTGACATTCAAATTTGACCCAGCAGGAGGTAAAACTATCTGATGCCACAGCAACATGCATCTTGCTTCCTGTGCTAAAACATTCACCAAGATCCCTGGGGATCTGACAGTCTCTTTTCCTCTGCTGTACCCTTGCTAATGGAGATTGAAACACTGCTTAAGAGGAAGAAAGATATCTGCATGGGCAGGTAAGGATAGCAGTTCACCGTCTCACCCAAGATATAAACCCAGTACTAAAAGGCTAGGAAAACAGGTTCCACTGAAAAAATGAC
>NW_020799099.1:3502235-3515009 GCF_003259725.1 Athene cunicularia
AAAAAAAAAAAAAAAAAAAAAAAAAAAGAGGACACACAAATCTTCATGAGTTGGTCTAGGTTTTCTTCCATGGAAATCTGTCAGACTACACCTGAAAATATGTCTACATAAAAGTCTGAATAGAACATTTAATTTCAAGCTAAGCAAATTACACACAGTATTAAAAATATTTTATGCAATGTTTGTGGGGATGAGTGATCTCTCTTGTTAGGCCAACTGATACATGGGAAAATACAGACTTTGAATCATAAGCAGCTCCATAAATTTATTGCTAAATATTTTAGGTATGAAAAATCACTCCTGATTAAGTCACCCAAACCAAAAAGCCTTTTTCCAATTACTATTCATCAATTCTACTTATAGAATGAAGAATAAAAGGGAAGATTTTACTATTATTACTGACTCAGAATGTTTTGTTTCTGTATCACTTTCAAAGAATGTTCAGAACATCTTGTTCCAGAGTATTTCCCTTCCAAGAGAAACCACTTTCTGTAATATACATGGCTGAAAACAGTACATGCCATTTTTGTTTTCTTATGAAAAATAGAAACTATCCCAAAGTATTTCCAGCATCCCTTGAATGGGATGCAAAGTAGCTAAGTGTTACAAACATGGGACACAAGATTGGAATAATATTTCAATACAATCATGACATCTTAGAGAAATTACCTTATTAATAGACATTTGTAACAAGCCAAAGCAAGTTTACCATTAAACATAACTTTATAAAGTCTGACTCAAAATCTATTCACTAACCAAAAGCAACATACTGCAGTGTTTGCAGGGATGATGAAGTCTACACTAGGCTCAGGGGAATACCCTTTACATTTGATATTCCCATGTGCTGTTTTCAAATTACAAAAGATTAATCATCACATATTTGTCAGTTAAGAAGCAGCCACATAAATGAAGACACTGAAATGGATTGTTACCAAATTGTAAGCATATAATATGAAGCTTACAAAGCATGCATTCCTCAAGCATTTCTTGGTTTGAAAAGCTAAGAGACAGTCACAAAAAGCATACCATACATCTTCCCAGGCCCTGTAAGTAGAGAACACAGACTGCCTTGTGCCTTTATATCATATGTAAAGCTCATGAGTTAAAAACTACTGGATAGTCATCAGACGCCTATGAAAACAGGACACTCATTTATTCTAAGATGTAACTGAACTGCTATTTCCATATAAAATACTAAATTGATTTAACAAAATGTTACATTTTTAAAGAGATCACCGATCACAAAGTAAACTAAAAGCCTATACCAGAAGATTCCCCATTAAGTAAAGTTCATAGTACAAACACATTCTGGTGTCAGTCTTCTTTCTTCCAGGGGAAAAAAAAAAAAAAAAGGGTGCAACTCATGTACTGCAAATATTGCACAGACCCAAAAGATGGTGGCCTGGTACAGCTTGTCTGGTCTGGATGAAGCATAATGTGAGCAATACCAAACCAAACGTGATTCTCCTGTCCCTTTAAATCACAGTTTAAAATCCCCGTTCCTCCAGATTGGTGAAATTTTGCTCTTGTATTCTGTAAGTGAATGCTTTCTACAAAGTTACCAGAACTCTATTTTTTCCATTATATCTTGGTAAAAATAGTTTTAAATAAAACTCTAAAATATCCATTCATGCTTTCTTGCTAATAAAATTCCTATAATCACAGCTTGCTACTATGGAGACATTGTCTCATGTAAGTTTTTTAATTTTCTTTACATTTAGAGTCAAGGCTATCAGCTTTACTTGGGAAAAGAATACGTAAGATATGTTGTCACCTAAACACAACTGTGCTGTTTGTTCTTAAAAGTTCACCACCTCCCTACAATTCAGATGCACAATAGATGTCAAATTCTTACCCACCATAATAAAATGAAAATGCTCAGTCCCAGGCTAAGAGGTCTGGATTAGAATCAATGACATAGGTACAATTGGCATACATCTAGTAAGTTACGTTCTATCTAAAAGTTCTTGGTATAGTGGGGTGGTACCCTTAACACGTGGTAGTACATGTCCCAATATTGCCAATATTTCAAATAAATACTGTCCCAGCATGCCAATATTTCAAATAAAATCTAAAATATAAGAAAACAGCATTCACTGTGGTCCCAAGAGAAATCCAGCAAAAGGGAGACTGATAAAGAACTGAATTCCCAGGTGGTGATGGAGAGAGAGATAACACAGTTCAGTGTCAAAGTGACTCAGAAGGAAATTTTTTCAAATTCATCTTACTCTGACCCCAAAGAATAGTTACCAAAGAAAACTGAAATTAATTTGACAAAAGTGGAATCTTGAAAATTTCTATTTTGCACAGGCATATTTTTCACTGATGAGTTTTATCATCTTTAACTAAAAAACTCTTTCCTAGCTCTGCTTTGCCATGGCAGCCAAACAGGTAGTGTGTAAGCAAGTTCTAAGTAAATCTTTGTCAGGACATCATCAGCTGTGTGGCTTCCTTCAGTTCAAAAGGGAAGAGGCTTTGTTCTGGAGCCAAATACAAGGTTTTTTTCCACAAAACTTCATGTGTATATAAACCTTACTTTAAAAGTGCATGCTTCATATGTATTTTATGCTGGAATGCTCCAAGACAAACAGAAAAGACTATTCCAGAAACAGTTTAAAATAGGAGAATTTGTTAACATTAAAAATAGCTAAGAAACCCTAGAAAAGATCAGAAAAATAAATTTCATTAACTTGTCATCAAATTCATGAATGTTGTAAAGGTGAAAAGTTGTGGAATAAAGAACCCTAACAATGCTACAAAATTTATCTTAAAGGAAATCACTTCAGACTGGTCCATTTACTCCACTTAGCTGTGAGAAGACACAGAAGTGGTAGATGGTTTTAAAGTGGATTTTCTAGAGGGCTGCTGGGTTGGTTTTGTGTTCGAAGGTTTTCTGCAGTCAGTGTTACAACCCTCCTGTTTTTACAAACTTGAAATGTTCTTGTCACTCCAGCAGAGCTGCCACAGGATCTAAGGAAAAATTGCGCTGTTTACACTTGGAAACCTTATTGCTGGCAGCAGGCTAATGGCACCGAGGAGATATTTAATCTTTTGAAAGGAAGTAACTAATGAAACCAACAAACTCCAGCAAACTCCTGCATAAACAAACACAACAGAAGCAAAAACCACAGAAGCAGTTTGACAGAAATGCTGTTGCACAAGTTCAGTGAGCTTAAGGAAAATTTCTTCTAGGAAATAGATACTTAAGACAATCACAAAACATTTTGTTTCTGTTAAAAATTCTGTAGAGGGATTAAAAAAAGCAAGGGACATAATCCTTTCCCTTTGCCTTGTCTTCATTTTCAAACTTCTAGTCTTAATCATTAAATTGATAAGACAACAGTTTGGAGAGTAAAAGAGAATGGAATTGTACCAAAATCTGGTCTTCTCAGGAGAACAGGATATATGACAGTGCATCTATTCATACCTTGTCTATCATGTCCGGTCTGTTTGTAGCTGCCAAAATTGTCACGTCCTTCAGCTGTTCTATCCCATCCATTTCCGTTAACAACTGAGCCAAGACACGGTCTGCTACATTTCCAGCACCTGAAGAGCTGATTTAAAAAAAAAAAAAGAAAGAAAGGTCACAGCATTAGCTTTCCCTTCCTAGAAAACTGGAGAGAGGAAAGAATATACCGTTCTTTTTAATGTACAAGGAACCATCTTTTTATCTTAATTCTTTCTATTTTCACCTTCAATCCCTAAAACAGTATCAGTCATATGAAGTGAGTAAAAGCAAATCAGAGAATTAGTCCTTCAAGGTTTCTTGGTATTCAGTAAAGGAACTAAGGTTTTTTTACTTACTACCCAGCTATGTAGGTTGTAAAGAATTTAACACAGTGTGGATGTCTGGAATAAACATTTTTAAGATAGCTGAATTCATGCAAGCTTCTTTACTAAATCAGACAAACTTCCATTTTTAGCACCATCCAAGTGAGTGCTTACACCACTCTATGCAGTATAAAAAATTAGGTAGTTATGTATTTTGCAGAGTTGCTCTACATTTTTGTTTTCCCCATCAAATGAGCATAAATTGAGTGTTGACCAACTGCCTCATAATAGCACTGTCAGCCCTTTAACTCAGCTAATTTTCCAGATACCAGGAAAAAAACCCAAGACTGAGAAAGAGAAAACTCCAGTTTTGAAATCACCAATATGTGAAAAGCCTAAACAGACAAGGCATAAACTATTCTAGGCATCCATTTTTTTTTTAGTTTGGAATTAACTCTGGTAACCTTGAAGTTTACGGAAAATTTGCTCACATTGCTTAACTACGTGTAACAAAAAAGCATTATAGAAAGAACCTATTATTTTCATTAAAGCTTCTAATATTTTAAAAAGAATAACCAAATAATGTACCACCTTCTTCCTAGACAATTCTATGACAAATAAACGTGTGTGTGTGTGTGTGTGTGTGTGTACGTATGTATGGATGTGCGCATATATTCACAGAAGTAACAAAGAATGCAGAAAAGGAAGATATGGCATAAATCAAATTAAGAGACCAAGCACATATGTTGTGATAAATAATACATGTCATGAACAGTTGTGTTCTTTTTAACATCCTAATTCTATACAAAGAGGCTTTATTTCTGAAACATTATATAAAACAGGTGACTGCACACCATATAATTTTTTAGTTTTGAAAGAATACTGGACCTAGGAGATACGAGGACCATGCACAGATAACTGCATACACTCATACGTTGGCAGACACACTACAAAAATGATGTACATGTGTTCCTTGTAGCATCCAGCTCTGTATAAATACAGGGGGGCCAGGGTGAGCACAGGCGGCAGCTTGCCCCAGAAGTTCCCTCTGCTGAGGTGGGATAGAGAAGCTGAAGCTGCCGGGGAAGGCAGCTTGGAATTGCCAGACAGCACTGAAAATGTGGGCTTTATTAGCCTTTACCAGAAACCAGGAGCCCTACTCTTGGCACATGCCAAAAGCCTTGCTGGTTTTGACACAAGGTTCCCTTGCGGATGGCATGCACAAACTTACCTCTTCTTCCACCCAAGGGACTGCTCTTCCAGGGTTATTCCCCCCTCCATTACACAGGGGAAGGTTTCATTGCTCTACCTTTAAACAGGTCCTTTTCAATACCATTTAAAAAAAATTAATCTCTCCAATTCTTCTGGATCCCTCTAACTTCATACTAAGAAGTAAAAAGAAGTTTGATACTGGGCTTCTTCCTGTAATGTACATTTTTCTACTGTCACCCCAAATCTACATAAGAATAAAAAAATTTTTTAATCTCAAATTTTTTTCAAAGTCCTTTTCCAAAAGTACTCTTAAATGTTTATACAGATATACAGGCACCTACACATACAAACTCAGTATAATTATCCTGCTGAACACTAGTTTCCAAGAAGAAATACTAGATTTTAAAGTAGAAGCACTCCAATTACTTCCAAAAGCTAAAAAATACACACATATAGTTGCATAGTTATTATGCACATATATTGCTGCAGCACTGCCATGCACCGCCAGCACACCTGCAACCAATGTGCTTCCTAAATGTCCCAGAGCCAAAGCAACAGTAATGACTCCATCACTGCTCTACAGTTCACCTCCAAATAAATTCTCTAACTTTCCTATTCTACAACTGGTTCTGTAATTTTCCTGGGAAAAACAGTTAACTTATCAGACCCAGTCTGGAAAATATCTTTGAGGAGCTATAATAAACTCTGGCTAACAGAATATTTAGGTTGCTAAGAAATATTAGAGAAGGGACTTGGGTTAGCTAGTAGTCATTTTTTCAGTTTGCTGCAGCCACATTAGAAATTCCCCAGTGACATTAGAGCATTTCTAATATTACCCATGGGTCAAGGTCCTACTGACTTATAGAGGGCTGAACATGATAAAACACTTCATGTGTTGGACAAGGATAGTAAATGCTTTTCGAAGGACACAGAGCTTAAAGGAAATTAAAATCAACTTTGTAACATAAGCTAGTCTCAGTAGGGATTCAGGCCTCCCATCTTGCAGAAGTTTCACATTTTGACTCTATACACCATAGACTGCAAGGAAGAAAAAGCTAAGCAGAGGAAAAAAATAATTGTAAATCTGAGACCAAAATGTTAATATTCTATGAGATGATCTGAAGCTAAAAGTCTTTGGGGGAGATGCTAAACTTTTTTTTTTTTTTTTAAAGAAGTGACAAAATATTTGGTTGTAAAGAGGGGTGGCTAGAAAGAATATTACCTCTTTCCCAAATATAAACATTTCTCTTACAAGCTTCAGACTGAAAAAAAAATAAAGAACTGTTTACTCTAAAGACCCCCACTGTTACAGGGGAATGTACATTGCAAAGACTTTCATGCAATTAGGGCATAATCAGAAAATTGCAATTAAGCAATCACTGATGGCATAATACTGCTCAAACAACGAAGGGGGGGGGGTACCAGTGCATTATTAGGGGCATTATTATTATTATCTGCTAAAAGTGGAGTAAAACAAAATTTAAAACCATGCATGCAAAAACTAAAAAAAAAAAACAAAACAGTATAAAATGAAGATGTGTCTGGGATCTATGACACCAAGAATTTCCAATTTCAGTGCTTTTATTTACATAGTTCACCAAGCTGTCATACGATGCACCATTTTTAGCACAGAGTCCAGAGCAAATTAGCTTTTGGCTTAACAGGATACCCTATAAAAATCACAGGCAGGCACAGGTTTACAGTGAGAGATCTCTTTACCAGCTGCTCAGAGCTGCACTGGAGCTGCACCACGCACTCAGAGAGTTCTAGTGCTGCCCAAGCTGTTAATCTGAAGGGTGACGCTCAAGTATGCGTTTTTCCATTTTCCCATGATTTCCCAGCAAGGGTTTCAAATTAACACAGGCAACGTTCATTAAGGCTGCCCGGACTTTTGACGCAAACGGCAGCCAGAGAAACAAGTTATGATTAACCCTCCAGTCCCATGGAGGCACTGCCAAAACCAACTTCCAGCCAAGGGGCTGTCTTTGTGTGTGTGTCCCCCCCCCGCCACCTGACCTCCACACGTTGATGTCATCATTACAACTGCATGGAAATAGTCCTCAAAAGGCACGTCCTGGTACAAACTAATTTCCTGTCAACACGCCGCCTGCAAATCCAGGCAGTCAGAAATAAGCCCCTCACATAATCCATGCACGGCCATGTGTGCACGGATGCGCGTATGCAAGAGCCATGCCCTAACCAGAAATACCTTGAACTTCAAAATAAAAAAATGTGTGAGCAAAGAGGAGTCTGGCTGCTCCACAAGGGCCTGAGAATTTCAAGTAATCTCTTGTGTTGCCCTAATGAAATACATCAGCCTGTAGGTTATGTGTTATTTTAATCTTTTTGCCAACCCCTCTTTCATTAAAATCCTCAATGAAGTAGTTTTAAAGGCAAAAAATGTCTTTGCTTACTCGTTTATTACATCAGTTAGAGCCAGATATCCTCCCCTCTGTGGTATTTCAGCTAATCCTGCAAGTGTCCCAGCAGTCTCAGTCCAAGCACACATGTGCTCCAGCACAGACACTTCACTTGGACCATCACAGCAGCTTTCTGAATGGCAAAAGCCTGTCAGGTAAGACTATCTGTGTATTGAAACAGACTACTGAATATGAACACCAAAACCAACCAATTTTATTTTAGCTAAAGGCACTTCCGTTACACATTTTGACAGAATAACGCATACATTCTACAGTGTACCAAAGCGTCACAATTAAGGTGAATTAATTCTGGCCTTGTCTGATGGAACTGAGAGATCGCAAGCACCAGCTCCAAATTCAGTATAGAAGGTGACGGCTCTCACAGCACCTTTTCTTTTTCTTATGTCCTTTCACCTTATCCAATGACCATTCTAATGGGTGTCAGTGAGCGTGGACATTTCCCCTTGAACATCTTAAGCCACTCTCATACTTCTTCCTAGGGATATGAAAGCAACTGCAGCCTGATTCTGTCATTGCATCAAGGAGTACATACAGTTCACTAGCTTAGATAGTTCTTCAAGCCAACGAGACTTTTCTCCCAGACATAATCAGGTGTATGAAGTCACCAGATTTAAATATGTTACCCTTTCTGCTATGGGCATTTTTTGACAGCAACTGACTTCTTGTTCTGTACATTTTTACTTATTTAACTTCCTTTTCTTCTTCTCCCCCTCTCTTATCTAACAGATTTTTTTAATATTTAAAAACTCAAAACAGTCTAAGAATGCAATCATTACTATTTCACCTCAGATGAAACTTGGTAAGCATCACCACTGTGAGCCAATGCAAATGTACACTTACATCACCTGAGAACCTAGAACACTTCCAAAGCCAATGGAATGAATGTTTTTTCAGAACACCAGATGTCATTTTCATTGGAAAATGTTTTTAAATCTCAGTTACCATTTAAATTCTGTAAAGGAAAACCAGTGACTCGCCATCCCACCACTGATTTCAGTGGCATTGAAGCCTGTCTCAACACCTTAGCTTCAGAACCAAGACCTTAATTTAGTTATGCTGCTAAAGTGTAGACATGGAAATGTAGGAAACATTCACACAACAACATATGAGCACTCTTAAATTCACAGCAACTGTGAAGTTACAACACCAGAAAGAAGTCTGGAAGGGCCCCTCTCCTGAGAAGCCCCATTTCTACACAGATGATCCCACCTCAGGCAGATCTGTAAGGTCAAAGAGGCAGACTTCAGGAGAAGTATCCAGGATAAATTACTGCAGAGGGATTAATCTCCACATAGCTGAAATCTATAATACAGGTTTTGTGAGAATGGAGTACAGCCCACCTTCTTTCCCAAAATGTCCTATCAGGCAAGATTTACATACAGATAAAAGCTGTCTTTATTACTTTTTTTCCTCTAACAAAAGAATTGCAATCATAATCAAAATATACGGATTTTAAAAATACTTGTGAACGTGATATAATCTCAAATAATTCTTTTACTGGAATCTCTGGAAATAATTTCATACCAAAACAAACATAAAACTCATTGACATGACAAATTGGTTGGTATCAAAAAATTAATATAAGTTGAAATAGACCTTTCTGGCAGGACTCTCTGCTTCTTCATAAACTACTGAGGTAAAAGGTTCCTGAAATACCAAAGCCCCCTGCCAGCACACTCCCACGCAAGAGTCGCCTCGCTTACACAGTCTCAAGGATTTTTATTGAGTCTGACATTTCTGTCAGAGCTTTGCAGGGGTAACCTGTCAGCAAGGAGCACCTGCCAAGTCCGTCTTTTCAGTCCAACTGCCGTGATCATAATTAACTGTCACACTGTTTTATTTCCTTCCCTCACAAACGCTGGTGAAATATAGCTTTGGCAGTTCAAGGTTTTCCACAGCATTAGGAAAAAAAAAATAAATCTAAAAATCTACTCTGATAGCATTACCAGAAAAATAATAATTGCAGCATCTTTCCAGATACCAAATTTCACTCAAAAATTCTATCAGTGGGGCAATTTGTCCAGCAGAATGGACACTGGCATGCCAGTTAGAAAAAGCAGGCTCTTCCACACAGATACACCTTGCTGAAATATTAATTCAGTCAGAGCAGTCTTGTATGTACATATAGCAGAGCAGGCCCTTATGTTAGCTTTGAGCTTTGGTCCCCTTGAATGCTACTGGGGCTTCAAAACCCAAACTTTACTAAATTTACTAGGATTAGAGACATGCATGTTTACATAAGCAGCACAATATCATTAATTTTTCCCTACAGAAGTTTTCCCTCTGCCCCTCAAAATCACACTACCTTTTACATCACATACTTAGTTCTGCTTACAAGCACAGTACCTGTTTCAAGCTGCAAAACTGTCATCCACAATTAATAATTGATTCTTCTATGTACATACACTCAACAAAAGAGGTATTTCATAAAACAAAAAGGCAAAGCAAACATACCTAGGCCTAAGTGATTGTTATTAAAACACTGGGCCAAATTCACTTCAGGCACATGTATGGTACAACTTCAATACATATTATTAATTGAGACCACTACAAATACTACAGGCTTGGATGTTATAATATTTAAAAGTCTAGGAGAGATATACAGTGTGCAAATCTTGTAAGTTATCAGTTAAATATTTTGGCTATTCATTTAAAAAAAAAAAAACAAACAACAAACCGTCTTCAGTGCTAACATAAGACACCTTCCCCACAGCTGGGAATTTTCTTGTCTGTGTCATCAGAAAAACTCTGAAAGAAGATAATCCTAAACCCTTCTCTCAGTCAGCACCCTACAATTAGATGCTGTCATACTCTGTGCACGCTTGTATCAGCTATTACCTACTATATTGTTTCACATCTTGCCTTTTTCCTCAAGAGCAAAATTCAAGTACTACAGAAGTGAAATCTCCAGAGGAAACCCAGAGAAGTCTGGGAAATTCAAAGACTAGGTAGAAAGTTTAGCTTTATGGTCACCTCCAGGCCAAAACGGTGTTTTGCCAACTGTCAATTTGCCAATTAAGTGTGATTCGTGTCATTTGGTTTTTAAGACATTAGAAAAGCACAGAAAAATAAAAGAATTCCTAGAACTCCTTGAGTGGCCTCCAACTTCCAAGCAAGCTTTCTAAAAAGAGAAGATGAGCTTTGTGAAAACAGGAAACAGTGCCCAGCTGTCAGCAGGTGACATTGAGACAAATGGCCTACAGACCACTGCAGAAACATCATAATTATCCTCCAGTCATGCAACCAGCCTCTTGCATTTGCCCAGATTTCTTGTTACTACAACTTCCAGAAATCAGTGAAGTAGGCTCAGAAAAATGAAATGTAATGAAAGGAGAGAAAAGGAGGAAAGGAGCCAGTTTCAGATGGCTTTGGAATCAAGAGGTTTTGTTCCAGAGGGCTTTCCCCAAGCACATCTCCAAATCCTTAAGTATCTAGGTGGTGATCCATCATCCATTTCCATCTGCCTGCAACTAATTCCAGACACACATCCAGACGCACATAGACATTAGACCTTGCTTTCATCTGACCCTGGCACTGTCTAGCTGAAACAAGAAGGATGCTAACATCAAGAGTTCTCCTATTCTGTTAACACTAACATTGCCTTAAAAAACAAACAAAACAACCAAACACACACCTGATGCACAGTAAATTTCCCATTTCCTTTCCTTCTGTTTTCCTCAGCATTTCTCCTCTGTGCATTCCTGGAAGTTAATCAAGTTGAAAACTGTAATCAATCATGTCTACCAGAGAAGCAAGTACAGTTTAAATTGGAAGTATTACAGACCTAGAAGTAACCAACTAGACTGGATTTCATTTCATTATAACAATATTTAAGAGGTTCAACTTTTATCTGGAATAAGTTTCATTTATAAATTTTAATTACAATTATGTTCCACTCAAATTTAATTTAAAATAATAAAAAATTAAAAATAAAATTAAAAAGACCTTCAATCATTACACTCCTAACCTGGCAGGCAGTTGTAGCCTGCTTGGGCCATTTTGCGTGAGTAATCTGACCTTTTTCCATAGGCAACACCATACCGGGAATTGAATTCGTCACCATGTATGCCCACTTCTGATCCCTCTAATCCTGGTATCTCTTTCAACTGGACCTCTGGCAGGAAACCAGACGGGCACAAATTCATGCCTTTGGCTGAAGCGTTTTGCTGCAGGTCAACTTTGCCACAGCACTCCCAAGCACCGCAGAACAGGCTCACCTATACTAACAGACTTGATTAATCCCTCTGAACCCTGGACATTTATTCATGCACTTGAATGACTTCAAGAAAAGGGTTTACAGATCCAGTCCTGCTTCCACTGATGCCAATGGAAGTCTGTACTGACTTCGAATGTCCGAATTATAATACAGGCTGGCAAAGTTACAAATTACTGGGGTTTTTAGTCAAAAAGGAAGAAACAGAGATTTAAAACAAACGGTGATAGAGGACTCTTGCTAAACAAGAAGCATTAATGAGTATCGGTAATGCTATTTGTTAAAATTGCTATTCTGAAGCAAATTACAAGCTTTATTGTACGATTAAACTGTTTCAAAACTTTACTTTTTCACCACTCCTTGCTAGGCCTAAAATAGAAAGCTGGCACTGGACATGCAGCTTTTTTTCCCAGACCGTATTTCTATTTGGATACCAAATTCCAAAACTTTAAAGAATTCAGACAGCAGTCACAAAAGTTTTGAATGCTTCAACTCTGCCACATCCAAACACAGCTCAGATATTGCAGGGAATTAGCTGATGTTCCCCAATTCAGGGACAACCAGTGCCAACATCAGCCAGCAACGCTGTACTGGGCCTGGCTGAGCTGGAATTGGTTTTCCCCTATAGCAGCCCTCACGGTGCTGTGTTTTATGATGGGAGCTGGCAGGGTGTTGGTAGCACCCTGGTGTTGTGGCTACTGCTGAGCAGTGCTTACACAGCACCAAGGCTCTTTCCGACATTTCCCCCAGTGGGACGGGGTGGGCAAGATCTTGGGAGGGGACACAGCCAGGACAGCTGACCTGAACCGACCAAAGGGATATCCCATACCACATGACGTCTGCTCAGTATAAAGCTGGGAGAAAGGAGGAAGGGGGTGGGGTCACCCTTGGTCCTCCAAGGCAACCGCTACGTGTATTGGAGCCCTGATCCTGAGAAGGCCCAACATCGCCTGTCCATGGGAAGTAGAGAATAAATCTGTTTGCTTTTGCTTCTGCGTGCAGACCTTTGCTTCATTTCGCTTATATTAAAACTGCTTTTGTTTTACCCACAAGGGTTGGTTTATCTTCTTTCCCCTCTTTGTCCTGTTGAGAAAACAAGGGGAAAAAGGCAGGGGGGGTGGGTTATAACCCACTCAT
>NW_020799099.1:3515059-3564660 GCF_003259725.1 Athene cunicularia
GGGGTGGGGTGGGTGGGGAGTGATAGAGCGACTTGGTGGATACCTGGCATTTAGCTAAAGTCAAACCATCACAAACACAAAGCTTCTTGCCTGAGCCAGGTGCTAAAATCGTGTCCCTCATAAGTATGGCACAGGGAAAGTGAATTCCTTCCATGGATTCTTTGTTTACTTTCTTTTGCCTTTGCATGAGTAATATTAGGGTAACAATACCTCCTCCAGGTCTACCACTGGTAATTTACCCTTTGCAAGGTGGTTTTCTGATAAGAACCTCTATCCTACCTATTGTCACTTTGCTCTAACCCTGCAGGGCAGCCCATAGGTTTCATTCTTAGGATGCAGGACACTGACTTCCTTCATGACAGAGGCTGCCGATTACACCAATGAATTTGCATAGATACAAAAATGCAACAGTATGTTCAAGTGTACAGTGTAGTATGTGCTACAGTGTACAGTAGAAATATATGCTAAAATGTTCCACAGACAGACAATCTGCTTTAAAAACAGATTGATCACAGTCCGTTAAAAGCAGAAGTGACAGTACAGAAAAAAAGCTGCTGCTCTTCACAGCTTAATTTAGAAGCCTGAGGGCCTCAAAAGTTAAGACTGCAAATATTTTAATACCTGAAGTGAAAACAGTATGGCTTTCAGAGGTTCTGTGCATTTTAAATTGTGGTTGAGGAATGTATCTATCCTTCCACCTCACACACAGGACAACTTCATTGTATCATAGTTTCAGGGGATTGGTACCAAAGTCCCAGCACTTTGCCACTTCTACTCTCACTCTGAAAATGTTAGCATTATTCATCTACCAACTTGTTTTAGCCTCCATAAGTCAAATGCAAGGCACTCATTTTGTCCCTTGTCTTTCTTTTTTCCCCACTTTGAAAACGGAATTTATCAGTGTCTTTCATATCAGTCTACAACATTTCCCATCTTACATTACAGAGATTTGCAGTTAAAGGGGAAAATGCTTTGCTTCTGAAAAACAAGAAAAGGAACAAATATGTCTCCTGTCCAAAAATCCTAAAAATCCTACTTATATAAACAATGTCCCATTTCCAAAGCACAGAGATTTCTTAAGTTCAGCAAACAGACTGTCTGTGCTGCATTTACACAGAGCCCCGTTCATTCATCACTTTCAGGTCTAATTACCAAGCCATTTCCCTCTTGGCAACCTCTAATGGTCAGAAGAATTAGGTTTTACATGGTCAGGATACCAAGGGATAACAAATACCCATAACTCTTTGCAGCTGAGCAATTTGTAAAGTCTCTCAAGCTTTGTCTGGGTAAGGGATTACTGCAAGGCAAACTTTCCTCCTCATGCACTGCTGCATCTGGACCAGTCCTGAAGGTCTCACTTCAGCACAGCCTCTCCTACAAAAAGTTGTAACATCTTTCAGAAGTAAGGAGTAAGAAAATGAAGTTATAACCCACTCATAAAAGCAAATGTTGATTAGAACCACAAAGCAGTGGAAAAGGCTCCACACCTCACATAGCTCACCTCTTACAGTTGATATCCAAGTGGAGATCAGTGATGAGTGGTGTTCCTCAGGAGTTGGTGTTGGGACCAGCGCTGTTTAACATCTTTGTTGGTGACACAGGCAGTGGGATTGAGTGCACCCTCAGCAAGTTTGCCAACAACACCAAGCTGTGAGGTGCAGTTGACATGCTGGAGGGAAGGGAGGTGATTTTTCCCCTCTACTCCGCTCTTGTGAGACCCCATCTGCAGCACTGTGTCCAGCTCTGGGGCCCCAACAGAAGAAGGACATGGACCTGCTCGATCAGGTCCAGAGGAGGCCACGAAGATGATCGGGGGGCTGGAGCACCTCCCTTATGAGGACAGGCTGAGAGAGTTGGGGGTGTTCAGCCTGGAGAGGAGAAGGCTCCAGGGAGACTTTATAGCGGCCTCCCAGTAGTTAAAGGGGGCTACTGGAAAGGTGGGGGAGGGACTCTTTATCAGATAGGATGAGGGGATTTAAACTGAAAGAGGGTAGATTTAGGTTAGATGTAAGGACGAAATTCTTCCCTGTGAGGGTGGTGAGGCCCTGGCACAGGTTGACCAGAGCAGCTGTGGCTGCCCCCTCCCTGGCAGTGTTCCAGGCCGGGTTGGACGGGGCTTTGAGCAACCTGATCTAGTGGAAGGTGTCTGCCTGTGGCAGGGGGGTTGGAACTAGATGATTGTTTAGCTCCATTCTACAATTCAAATTCCCTACCAACAGCCTTCTTCATTTGCAGAAGTGTTTCCTGTGCCAATCACTGTTCCTACTCAAAACTCATCGTGACACTTCTAACTTTCTACCCTTTCTTCTTCCACTGGTTTTTTATCTATTCCTTAGAATCAGTTACAGTGAGTGCCTCCATTTATTTTTTGTAGTCAGTCCATTCAAACACTAATTTTTTATTTTCACTTCTCTCTAAACTTCCTCTAACATCTCAACATAAATCAGAGGGAAAAGTCTTCCAAGGGCGCTAAAGTGCAGCGTAAGAGAACAAAATGCAGAAATGAATACAGATCAGATTATCTTTCTGTCTTCACTATCAGATTGGAAACTCAAGTCCATTCAGAATTACCATCTCATCTTCTTGCATCAAGGACCTCCAGACTTCTCCATCAAGCAACTTGCTCCTTCTTCCTCATAGGTGCAGGATTATATTTTTGTAAATTCTCTTCAAGGCTGGTATGTATCCAGCCCACACTTTCAATTCTTTGGTTAATATACATTATATGCCTACATGCAAAATTGCAATGGGAGTGTGGACAGACAAGAAGAAAAAAACAGGAGTTTATTTCATATCGACAGAACTTCTATGATGACTGTGTAAGAAATAATCTTTTTAATATATATAAATAATTTTCACAGTGGAAAATGTCAATTAATATAATTTTTTCCTGACTTCAAAATATTATTTCTTGTAACTAATAAATGCACATTTTGTAAAACAAAACTGCTACACATGACAGTTACATTAGGTAAAGTATTAGATGTATTACAATTATGGAGTTATGGCTTGGAAATGCATAGTAAATAAAACATTGTGGCATATCTGAATGCAGCTACAGTGTTTGCCATGGAGTAATGACTTATGCAGTGACAGTGACTCCACTACATGATGCAGAGGAGGCTCTAACAAGAAAATTCCTTAGCTTTCTTGATCTACCTCTATTATAATTAATTACAAAATCTATTAGTTTGTATGTGCCTGCTCGTGAGAAAGAATTGGTTAGTGATCTCTAGAGAAGGTTGGGAGCATAATGTTTGTGTTCTAAACCCACAAGCTTTAGTTTTATCTAAACAAGTATTAATGGGTTAATGAATACTTGGCAAACTGCTTTGAAGAGCAAAAGCATTAAGCAATTACTCAATGTTATTTCACATCTGTATTTCAGATCTGAACTATGCATAAAACTACTCTCACAACTTAACAGTTTAGGCTTCTCTGTATCTCTGGACATGTCCTGTTAGGATAGGAGAGGTTACCTACACGGGAGATTTGGGATGCAGCTCATTCTGCACAAAGCCCACAGAATCCTAACAAGGATTTAAACTGAGAGGAAAAAACTTTTACAAAGCTGTATCACAGTGTTTTTCACTGCCAGGGCAGAGAAAACTAATTCAACCAACAGAGGGAATAGGGAGACAACATAAACAGGTGTTTCCTTGAAAACTTCAGTATGGTTAGTAATAGTACAGGAAATGGATCTCCAGAGGCCACAAATCGTTAGCATCTCTAATGCATTTGCAAATTCCTACTGTGCAAAGTCAGCCTGTAAAAAAAGGCCATTTCTAATAAGTGCCTTGTCTGGTTTCCTACACCATTTAATTTCAGATGAATTTTATGAGAACTCTGCTACATGTTTTACCTCCCATCTGGTTCAGATTTGACAATGAAATATTTGTGTGTCCCACCCTGTTCTTTTTAAAGCTCTAAAACCAGATGTCTCCAGCACAACACGACTGCAGCAGGTCATACCACATTCTTCAGCAAGCTGTGCCAGGCCTACTACCCCCCACAGACAGTTCCAGGTAAGGCAAAATTGGGTTGTTTACTCCCTAAAAGAATAAAGCAAACAAACAAACAAGCTCAGCACCTCTAGGGCACTGTATGAAAAAGCTTATTCTTCCAAAAGTTTTTACCTTGATGAAGTAGTAAAAACTGAACACATTAAGAATTGCAGCAGAGGGAGATACTTCCCCTCCCCCCTCTATTGGCTTGATTCCAGCACACATTTTTGCAACTTCTCCACTGTGATAAGCATGCAGGTGTTTCAGTGTGCACTGCGGGGTGGCTAGCATTTCTAGGAAGCTTACAAGTTTTATAGTTGTATATATTGTGTATGAAAAGAATGCTGATGAAGACACTTTCTAACAGATTTTGCACTTTCAGTAGAAAACGTGTTCATTTCTTAGCAGTTTTACAGAGAAGCTCTATGTTGCATGTGATGCCACCTCCTATAACATAAACAATTTGTGTCACTGAAATATCAGACTGACACCTTTTATCCTTTTCTGCAGACACAGATGGCCCTTTTCCAATACAAAGTAATCTGTATGGATGCCGAGGTAGCTTCTTTTCCAGAAAAATTATGAAGTTGTGATGTGCCTTTTTAAACTGGACCAATACTTTCTACATGCACATATTTGATGTTTTTTTATGCAAAATAAAACAGAAAAAAAAGTACTTACTACAAATAGTAGTATTTTCTAAGAAAGACCACTTAGAGAGCCTGTCAAATCTTAAATACTATAGTAGCAACTAAAACCTACTATAGGCCTCCTTCAGACAAGAGCTGAACATCTCTCGGAATCATTACAAAGCAGGATATTAAAAAAACCCATTGTTAACTACTTGCACAATAATCCCTTTTTAATGTCACACATGAAAGGACATAAGCATTCCCAAATCTTTTCATGAAGTTTTTCCCAGTCTGGTGAAATGTTTAAATGTCAGTGTAAATTTAGGTATATGAGTAGTCTCCTTGGAAATCCGTGTTATATAGCACATGATCATATTGTTTGCTTGATGAAGACACTATATTAGGCCAGTACAACAACCCTGGGAAAAGAAAGAAGTTAGTTACTGGAAATAAATGCAAGCTAAAACCACAGAAAAGAGCCAAAGGGCATGAGAACCAGTAGAATCATTCCTGCTAATGAGGTGAGAAAGGAGGAACTGCACCAGTTTACCTATTTATGCCAACTTAAATATGCTTGAGTAGAAGTCACAAATGCTATCCTTCTGCATGTGGAATGAATATATTTAAGAAAATAATTATAGAAAGGTAATGCACTTGTGATTGCACAATGTAAGAGTAATTTATCAGAAAATAATGTCTGTGATTTTTGTAACAGGATTACTTACTTTCCCCTTTCAACTGCCAAGGCATCTATTTCATCAAAGAAAAGAATTGAAGGAGACACTGCTCTGGCTTTTCTGAAGATCTAGAGAAAAAACAATGAAACACTCAGTTTTAAGGGATGGAAAAACTTTTACAGAATGCTATCACCCCCTGCACACCTCAAAAGCTACAGAGCATCACAGAACAGACATAAGCCTTGTTATCTTTTTTTTTGTTCTTTTTTTTTTTTTAAAAAAAAAAAAAAAAAAAAAGCTCCACAAAAACCTAGATCTTTTACAAGTTATTCATGATACTGTGCTATGAAGGCTTATAGTGAAAGCTGCTACTGAATCCCAAATTTGACATGCATCACTAGGCTGAGGCAGGAAGAAGTTAAATAACACAAAATATCCCTTCTTCTTTTCTTTTTTTAAACTTAAACCAGAAGGAGTTTTAAGGTAACCTTAAAAAGATAAGAATTTGAATGCCAAGAAAGCTTAACATAAAACATAGCTTGCCCCTTCTCACCTCTCTCACTGCTCGTTCAGACTCACCAACATATTTATTCATAAGCTCAGGGCCCTGAAAAGTAAAAAAAAAAAGTTTAAGAACATCATTACATTTACATAAAAAAATGACTGAGATGATCTGCCAGTGCTACATTACTGTTACAATAAAGTTTGAGAATTTGACACTTGCAAGCCTTATTTGCGCATTTTTAGACTTACCTTCTACTGTACCAAGTTTTCCTCCATTTGTTATAGCACCATGCATGCAAGTTAGCCGTCTCGTCATAATACTTTCCTAGTACTTTCATGAAAAACGGAATTAACAACAACAACAAAAAGTCTTTGGGTTCTTAAAAGTTGTTGGCTCAACAGCAGCAGCAAGGGGACTACAAATCAGCCAGAAAGATGAATTACAGAAAAGCATTTACTTGCGCTCTCAACAGGCATCCTGTCCAGCCAAGCACCAAAACAGTGACTGAAACCAATGTTTAACAGTGCTTCTTTGAACTTGACAGTTTGCAGGTCCAAAAGGAAGAAGCTGCCATAGTAGTGCACCTGAAACCCATCCACGAGGTGCTCCATCCCCAGAAAGAAAGCTGTTCAGTGTCTTAGTTCATTCACATTCCTTCTCCTCTCTGCTGAGACTGCCAAACACGATTATTAGTGCCAGCTGCTGCAGTGCCTGTTTATACTCACAGCCCTGTCCACTAGGAACAGACTGGAGACCACAGGGTCAACGTTCAAGTCTTGAACAAGTACTTACAATTATAAAAAGTAAAACAATGGAGAATTCTCAGAGTATTTTCTGTTCTATTATATCCTGTAGGACAGGCTGCTTAATGTTTCCTAATGGGACTAAGATTCTCGTGGGATTGGTAACAACTCACTGACTTTAGCATGGTTTGCATCAACATTGACCTGCAGCCACAACCAAAGAAGATTATCCACTGCCCTGAACAAAAAAAGCCAGTGGCTTCAGCCTATTTTCCAGCAAACAGGTGTCCTCATAATTTCACCAGCAGTAACAACATCCTCCTCCACAGTCAGAAAACTGAACAACCTTCCAATGCTGCACTATACTATACTATACTTCCTATACTGCACCGCTGCGAGTACCTTCAGGTAATGATTGGCTCAGAGAGGTAAGGCAGCTTTAAACAGCAGGTATGTTAGAATTAAGAATGTGTGGCAGTTCCACATTTACACATTGGCAGCTAGACAGCTTCTGTTACCACCCTTCCTTGAATGGAACTGTCTGGACTTCGTACCCGGATCAGCAGAATACAGATTCACTACTCTAAAGACGCAGCATAGTGTTTTTTGCAGCCTCCCCTCTGCAAACTCCTTTCCAGTCTCGCACTAACAGTTAAATGCACTGACTTTATCTTGATGCTGGCACCATTGAAAAGTACCTGCACCTACATACGGGGGAAAAAACATACTCTAAACAGAAAAACACAAGTTATCCGGTATTGGCAAAGCATCTAGGCTATGCCACTAGTTTTATTTATTTATTTTCAAAGAGTTGTCCATTATCCAAAGAACCAGGTGAGATACTGCAGTAGCCAGGCCTAGCGTACCACACAGGTAAAAGCAGTGGTATAAGGGTTGGAAGAGCAGCACTGCATGCCTTGCCCATAGGACATGTAAATGACACAATTGGCAATGCTTCCTTTCATCAACGTTCACCCTTAAAGGAACTGCCACAGTAGATAAAGTGTCAACTGCAAGCCTTCAACAACTTCAAAATTTGATTCTGTTGGATACTTACATAGAAATATAATTTTTCAGACACATAATTAAGAATGCAGGAAAGAAAGGGAGAAAAAACAAGGAAGAGAAAAACACAAAGCCTATTCCTACTGTTCACTCTGGACACCTAACATGAGAAGCATGCAGCAGTTAGAGCAGAAGAGGCTTGCAGCTCAAAAAGACAGCACCCAGCTGCTCCTGGCCCTTGCCATTCATCACGTTCAGTGCAGATGAGGAATCTGATAGCACAGGTCTAACAAATGCTTATGGAATGAGAGCAGTCTTCTCTTTCTGTCCAGCTTTCTGTTAAACTGAGCTCATACACTGAGAAACCTCTGCAGATTCTACCCACAGTTATAGATTTCTTTTACTTACTTCTTGGAGCCTGTGGATCTTCTCTTTCATGGCCTTATTCTCACAAGTAATCTTCAATCACATCAGTATTCTCATGGAAACCAACATCATATACATCAGTGCCAACAGTGCACTCTTCTAGTATGACACAACATCAAATAGCCTGACATTTTCTTTTCTTTTGGCTGAGCACAAAAAAATACTTAAAACCAAAACTACTCTCTTTGAGCTTTAAGGTACAATATAATTTCAGATGCTTGGAGTTTTATTTTTAATTAAGCATTAAAATATGATCAAGGCAACATCAAAGCAATAAATACTGTTTAAAATGTTTCCAAAGAGAATTATTTTGAATGCATGGTTTTGCTGTGAGCTTTGACATGAAGTTTTTCTCCATTTTTCTCTTCATTAAGCATGAACTCCGGGTGAAAGACCACTATGTGTTATTAATGACCCGTGCCTCTTCAAGGAGAACTTTCATGAAAATTGATTTGAAGGTCTCCTAGTTCACCACTGATGTGTGATACCAAAACTGGTGTTGAGAACCATGGGTTCTACTTCAAGCAGCTTGGAAGTCTCATTATACATAGCAATAAAGGAAAAGACTCCAAAGGAAGAGAAAGCACACACAGAAAAAGAGGAGGAATTGGTATACATTTCATCTCATGCAAACACTTAAAACCACAACACAAAAACTGGAAATGTTCAAAGAAGCTGGATGTAGAAATTGAACTGGGTTAGCTCTGGTCCCACCTCAGCTGAACCTCTGCCTCGCCCTGTCTGCAAATGGTCTGTCCTTCAGCAGAGAGTCATGGCAGTTCTTTCAGAAGATAGATCTGTATGACAAGCAGTCTTCAGACCACCACAAAAATCACCTGCTGGACAGCTAATTTCTAATTTTCAGAAAGCTCACCTTCTCTTTTTAGGAAGGTTGCTTTGAAGTTGGAGGCCACTCAAATTCCAGGAGGATGGGGTTTTTTTCTATTTTTCAATGCTTTTCTAACACTTTAAAAATCAAATTACATGAGTCTGACTTAGTCAGCAAGTTGACATTTGTTGAAACACCATTTTTGGCCCAGAGGTGAGCATAATGATTCCTTTATAAATTGTTTATAGCTGTTGATATACTGATCAAGAGTAACAAATGGTCCAGCTTAGTAAATCTGTTCTCTTCTGCAACAAGCCACCTTCCATAGGAAGAGACATGAAGAAATTAAACCTGTTCCTTCTGGTCATTTGCATAATGACTCCAAAACCAGCAAAAGATTTGGAGCAGGAAATTGGCAGAAGTCATTATAGTTTACCCATGCATATAAGCATACCGTTTGTGAGCTACAATCTGCTAATTCAGGCCCTCTGTATACTGTTGAGTTTTGTTTATTCAGCCTCAGAGTAGAGATAGTTTCCAGGTATGCTCTGTTTAAAGACTATCCAATCCTCATTTACAAGATGCATTCCCCTTGTATCACGAAACCTTCCACTTGTTTATGGTCTAGATCAGGTGTTGATTTTAAAATTATTTTTAAATAAAAAACAAGGAAAAAAAGAATTCTTTACCTTTAAAGTATGAGCAGAATAAGCTCTTGAAAGATTAACTGCACAAAATATAAAACCCTTGTATACAGGCTGCAACATGAGATAAGCTTGTGTACACCTGGTCATGACAGAAGTTCTCAAAGTGTTTTTAAACTGAAAGAGAAACATCTGGTATCCCTGAAGTTAAAGAGTAGCAGTAATTTTTCCAAGCAGTGCTTAAAACCACTTGCAGATTTTTTCCACCTGAAAATACTGGGGTAGCGACTTTCAACTGATAGGAAATTTAGTTAGTGACTTTCCTCTATAAATCATTTCTATACTATTTTGACAATCAGATAAATTATGCACCTATGTTTGTTGAGTCAGATGGACACAGCTCCAGATTACTCCAGCATACAGCTCAGTCTACTCTCTCCAGAAACACTGCCATAACCTCACGTGCAGGCTCAGGACTCTAACACAGACACCCTAAACTATGCTAGCCAGAGAGTATTATTCATATTTTTAAAATATCCAATTAATTAGAGAATTTATATCACTTCCTACAAATTATTACTCTACAATAGATAATGCACAATTCCTTCTCTGTCATGCTCAAAGTAGAAATGATCAGACATTAAAATATCAGTCATAATTAATATTGATTTCAAACGATGTATCTAGAAACTGAGCTCGGTACTGTGAATCTCAAAAAGAAAAAAAAAAAAAAAGATGGGGGTGCCAAAATTACTTTTCAACTGTTCACAATGTATACCTATGGCATTCATCACCCACACTCGGACATCTGCACCTGAGTTAGACATTCACACAGATCTGGACAGACAGACATCTACCTCACAGATGCAACACACCTCACTGATGTGCTCATTTCTCATCAGACTGCAGGAAAAGCACAGCCAGCCAGAGGAACACAGACAGTCAGGGGAGCGAAGATTTATCCCACCCCTACCAGTACATCTTTCATGGAGTTAAAACCAGCATTTTGGTTTTGACCCCACACCTTTTTTTAAAAATTCTTTCCAATCCCATGACAATGAAAGTAAAATGATCTACTACAACAACATTAACTGGCTTGGAAGAGACTCTGGAATTAGCTACTTAGTTTTTGATACTGTAATCTTAACAACAAAATGCTACCCCATCCCTACCACAGTCAAACCAAAGCAACGTATGACTCAGGCTGGCTGCAGGAAAGAGAGTTAACAAGGTACACAGTGAGACTTCCTTTATTTTAACAGTAAGGCTATTTCTAACGCAAAGGTTGTACGCATGTGATTTGGTAATTGGTTACGCTACATAGAAAAATATTTGCTCAGAAAACGCATTATATTTGCTTGTTAAGAGTAAAGCCTACTACTTCTCTTTCAATGCTGTTTAATGATTTAATCTGCATCACTCACAGCTTCTCAGCACAAGTAAACTCCAGGCTGAGTGCCGCACACCATTTTAATCACTTCCTCTCCCTCTGCCCTGCATTCCAGAGGACCTTAAAAACTTTTCTGACACCTGTCTGGTGTTTAAAAAAACTCCAACAGGTGCTTGTGGGTTCCAAAGTATCTAAGGGAGCAGGCTGGCACCCTCAGTCCTGGCAGTGAAGTTGCTAAAAGCAGCATAAGTCAAACTGCAAAGGCAAATAGCCATTTTCTTTATTGGCATGCCTCAGAATTCACTTGTTTGCCATTTGCCTCAACTAGCAAACTTTAATGACAATCTTTTGAGGCTTCTCTACACAATACAGAAGAGAGTATTTGTAGCATGCAATGAACTGACTGGAAACATTGAATTAAATTCACTACATGCACCAGCGCTTTCAGAGGGGGCCCTCTTCATCACTCAGGCATAGCTGCCACTCAAATTCACCAGGATTTTCCATGCTTACGAAGCACAGGCATGGCAGTATCAAGTCGGACGTGAAATTCTATCATGACAGAGTTGAAGCAGATCTAAAAATAACCCATCCCACTCACCTGCCGCATCTACAGAGAAATCCCTTTACAAGTCATTCCCGTTCATCACAGATTTTCAGTACCTGTTCCTATTCATTACCACTTTTAGCTACAGGCTAATGAGCTGCCATTCTCTACTCTGTCTAGGATCAGGCTTGGCACCATTGGGGCAGTATCCATGTAGAATCAAAATATCATAGAGCAAGACAATACAAAATTAGACATCCGTGCTGCAAAATATATTTGGCTGCTCACACTTCACCCCTCCAGCAACACCACACACTGCAATTGCTACTTTTACCAGATTGGTAAATTTGAAGAGAGAGAGAAACTAAGTGCTAATAAATATTAATCTTGTGAAGTAACTGAAAAAGGACAAGGAAACAGAGAAAGGATTATCTTTGGATCATTTTCTGCCTGAATATTCATTTTTGGGAAGCTTATGCTAAGAATGGATGAATGCCTTATTTTACTTTTAGTTGAGTACAATACACAGATAGCTTCAGGATTAAAAGAGTTCATTAAAGTATCTCAAATTGTTATCCCTTGTATAAAATGTTATTTTTCAAATACAGTTAAGTTTCACTATCTGCCAATTAACAAGTTACTGTAAATGTGTTCCTATGGACATTTGTCCTATGGAAAATTTTTGGAAATTTTATCAAATGTTTGCCAGAGTTTCTCATAAAACCGCACTGCTTCTTTATTTTTCATCTTAAAGCACCAAGCTTTCTTGTTTCATGCTTCTGCCCACTAAAATCCCCATTAATAGGCTAAACTATCTCCCCAAAATTCAGTGACAGTTCCTCACAAAGCAAAGCAGTCGGCCTTTCCAAGCCTCATTAATCTGCTTGAGCTGTCACAGCCAAGAGCTGAAGGGAAAAGCAGAGGAAACTTCAACTGGAAAATATTTTGACATAATTGACCCAGATGACAAACTAAACTTAAGCACATGTCAAGCACAGGGAGTGGTACAAAAGCATCGGCGGGGTCATACAGGAAGTTAAATCAAGCCAAGGTGAAGTCAGAGCTCCCAGAACACTGTATATTTTTGTAATTACTGCTAATTCAAAACAAAAAAAAGTTCTTTCAGCCCAAGCTCTTAAGTAACAACAAATAAAGCGTCAGGAATATTTTCAAACCTTTCCCCTGCCCCAACCCATAGCTGAAGCTCCTAATGAATGCAAATAATATTTTACAACACTGTAGTACAACATCATCTGTACCATCAGTTTTCTTAGTGTTAATGTCCTTAAACACTACTTACTGTCACTGGTGGGTTTGGATTGTTGTTTTGGGGTTTTTTTTAAGTGTTGCTTCATCATGTTTACAACAATTAGTGTGTCTCAGCTAAATTCCAAGGGGTTTAACCTTTGGAAGCCTAAATTTTCTGAAATTTTAAGCTGCTTTTTGTCACTATCACTGTGAGTTTTTGCATTGGTTGTGATTTTAAACAAACAAATATTAAAAAACACTAAACAGCAAGAGGAAAAACAATGCTTCCAAAACCATTACAAACATACAGAAGTTACACATTTTTTCTTGCTATTTATTTTGTAAACTCTGGTAATCTTCTTGTTGGACAGAAAACCGAACTCAAAGTCCCCTGTTGATATAATCCTGATCAAAAGCCTCCTGAAATTAGCAGAAAATCTCCCTCTGGTTTTAGCAGGCTGAGTAAGAAGGTAATGCAAAGCAGAATACCATTAACAATGTACCTTCCCTCCACTATGGCAGCATCCCAAGCTTATGGGCAAGTCAAGGGGCAAAAGGATTTTCTGATTCCTGTGGCCCTTATGGTACCATCAGCTAAGGAACACACTATAACTGGGTGATGGAGTTTACCTGGGTAGGTACCGTGATGGTGCCTCCCAGCCTGACAACATAAGAGCGAACTTCAGCATTCATTTTGGAATAGGTTAAAAATAAAAAAAGCACACTTGTTTTTATTTGGTAGTGAAACTAATTACCTACATACCACAATGAGAGAAAAAAAAATAATAATCCACATTCTCTGTAAGTTGCTTCCCAGGAAAGCAACAGAAAATCCATGACGAAAAATAATACTCATTAGATTCTTAGCACAATATAATGAGACAGGTTTTCTTAAGAATAAAATTTTTAAAACAATCCAAGAGGACAGTCATAACAAATCTAAATAAACTAAGATTCAAGACAAATGCAAATATAATTTTCTATGTCATACAGCAAGATAAGGAAGTTTCCTCCAAAAATATTCTTAGCATGTCACCATAAAGTCTTAGTGGTCTAATCAACATATGCTTCAAAACAGTAGAGATACCCACAACATAAACAGTCAAAAGAGAGGAAAAAAAGCCCACAGAAATAACAGTGACAAAGGGTTTAATTTTCTTCACGTTCAATTTCAGAAAGCTAGATGACATCTAAAGCAAAAATGTCAGAGACAGCTGTATATAACAGAGATGTGTCATCAGCCTGGCAGAAGCTGAAAATTATATTCCCCATCCTATTAATACTGGTAGGTTCAGTATCTGTATACCGTTTTCTTTTCCTATTAGTAAAAGAAATGCATAAAATACATTTCAGAAGAAAATTACTAACTTTGGGGCAAGCACAAGAGTGTGAAGAAGCACCAGAGTATGTATAATAGAAGGCTGACTGAAATAAGAATCCAACTAGATCAAGAAGTATTGATGTCAAGGCTGATGTTCAATCCTGAAGAATGAAAAAATTATCCTAATTCATGTATCCATGACTGAAAAACACTGAAAACTCTCCACGAAGTTGAGAACAATTCAATTGTCTTTTTGTAAGAGAGGTTTGGGAGGGGCCATAATCAAAATAACCACTAAAACCCTGAAAAGCCTCAATTCTGCAAGACATTTAGAAAAAAAAGTTGGTAGAAGGGAGCATGAAGAGCCATCCCCTGCAAAGTGGTTGACAACCTCCTCCCCAGTAAATTTAGCAAATATATTGTATTAGAGACAAAGGAAGTCAAGTGAAGGAATAAAAATAAACGATTCCCCTTAGGAATTATATGCAAGATTGCTTTGTAAAACAAACCAACCAACCAACTGCTTTTCTCTGGAAAAGCAAAGGGTCACTGATCTTGATGAAAATGTAGCTATAAAAAGTTTTGGCCAAATATCAAAGAGCTTGTTTACAAAAGGGCCACATTCATTGTAACACTAACCATTCAAACTTCACAATAGATTTCAGGAGAGAACAGGATGTAATGTCAAACATCTGTTATCACATTATTTTCTTCAGCTCCTCTGCTCAGAAATTATGTCTAGACTTCGCCCATCTTCCAAACCTTATTAGAGGCAAGTCAGACATGGGCTGGAGGCTGTGCCGTTTTGACCGTGCCTCATACAGCATTATGACAACCAGCCATGTCCAAGACACACGGAAATGTCACATTTTAACAGATTACGTATAACCCCGCTGAAGTACCTCATTTAAGAGAGCCAGCTGTCCAAACTGCAGACATTGCATAGACACATCTGGAAATGAGTGCAAAGCCTTCCTGGAGCCAGGCTGAGATAGGGCTGATACCTGTTGCACCCAAGCAGGACAGACAACTTAAGACAAGTAGAGTACATTCAGCACTTCCCAAGAGAATTGGACTCACTCTGCCCATGTATCTTAAATGTAACATGCAGACATAATAGGTCCATCTTCCAAAAAAAAAAAAAATAAAAATCACTGGACCAAGTAAGCACTGCATGTCAAGTACTTGATTTCCTCTAAGGTTTCCTGTCCGCAGTCCATTCTCGAGAAGGACCCAAAAACCTGAGCCACCTGAATTATCCTGGAAGAGTACACATATCCTACAGCCTGTACAGCAGACACTTTTCACCAAAATTACTTATTTGGGGCAGGAGACACTGGAAGGAAAATGAAAGTCTGAAAAGTAAGTTACAAAGAAACACTCTTCCATTTCAAAAAGCCTGATATCAGTTCCAGGGACAGATATTTCAGACATAATGCAGAAAACGGGAGAATTAATAGGACTATAAGCAAGAAAAGAAAAATCCCCTCTGTCAAAAAAATCCACCCCAAACACCAAAAAATTCATCTACTTTGGATTTATTGCAGGAACACATGCAGTGGAAATTAATTCATGCCTGTTGTGCTTTAAGAAGTGCTACACAGGCAATGATGTTTAACACATTTAGTACATGATGGATGTTGCCTTTTCTGTCCAGGAAGCAAATGTGAAGTTAGAGAAAGTGGGTTATGTTCCCTTCCTGGAGTCAACATATCCAAGGCTGGACATGCTCCAGAGATGTGCTTCTTGAAACATCTGTACATTCAATATTCAACCAGTTCCAGGCCAAGGGATTTAAACTGACAGAGAATAAAAGGCAGTTTCCCCAAGCCAGCCACTTCTGCTGCAGCTTGTCAATGTCACAGGCATTTGCACCATCAGAACTCCACCGGGAAGAAACACTGTGTTACTGTACAAAAGCATTTCGTATCAGTGAACCTTTGGATAATTCCTATTCAGCATAAGCCACCTTTTACTTTGGACAATTAACTGCATCAGTAAAAATGTCTGATGGAGTCTGCTGAATACAGGATAGCAGCAATGTTCAAATTTTAACTGTTTTTTTTTCAGACTGGTACCTTGTTTCACCACCCTCTCAGGCACCAGTACTTTGGGTGAGACAAAGGAATGTTTTCTTTTAAGCAGCACAGGAGGAAGAGGTTACCTTGTTTACCAGTAACTCTGAAGTACAAAGAATTACTTTGTCTTTATGGAAGAGGCAGTAAAGGTAGCGTTTAAGGGCTGAGGTTTTCAAGGCTGCTCTGGTTGATGTGACCGTGACCCAGAGGCCTGTCTGCAATACCAGGAAGCACAGGCAGTGAACGGCTGCTGGCTTCAGGGTCAGTGCAACTGCCTCTGCTCCCAGACAGAACAGGATCCAGAGCCACAGTTACAGTGTGTCTTAAAAGATAGGCAGAGGAGGAAGCTGTGTAGAAACTAACACAGAAAGCTTTTGAGTAAAGAGATGGTCAACAGACAAGAGTACGTGATCTTACTGCTGAGGAGATACTTATAAAATACTTAAACAAATGTTTTTTCTTGCACTTCATTAACATTCTGACACAGCTGCATGACTATCCCATGTGGAATCACTCTACCGTTTTTTTCTTCCTATGCATTGAAGCTCAATATCATTATTAAATAACTTCCATTCATACGTTTTCCATACAACCCACAGTAATCAATTACACTGATTCATAGGCAATGAAATCCAAAATTTTTCTATGAAGTGTCTCTTAATGCTGAGAAAATATCCTACTTATCCAAGAGTACTCCAAACAACTTTTTTGCAAACTTTCTAAAAATTGATGAACTATTTCCCCTGAAAAAAGGCAAATAGGGCAAGAAAAAAAATCTGTAGTGAAACATGAACAGTAAGATAAAGACTTTCTGGAAGAATGAAAGGGAATGTAAGAAACAAGATGATAGTATTTCCACGCAAGCCAGTAACAATCACAGTAGAAAATCTATCCACTATCTAGAGTTGTATTTCATTTATACTGGTTTAAGAATTTCATTGTTTTCATTTTAAAAAAATATTTTAAATAATGCAAATAATTAAGGTGTCATTATACAGCTTACCCACTCATCCAATATGTAATTTCTATGCTATCATAAAATAAATAATAAACTTTTTAAAAGCATGCAAGAAAGCACTAGTCCTTTTCATAAGAAAAAACAAAAATTACTTGCTATTTACAAGGTGTTTGCTGTAGTAGATATAACAATCAGAAACACTAAGAACCACTGGACTCTAGCATGGGAAACTGGTAAACTATTAATTGTTATGCAGGAGGTTAAGAAAATGTAAGACTAAATGGCCTACCTTCACTGCCAAGAAGTTGAGACCACTTTCATGAGCCAAAGCTTTTGCTATCATTGTTTTTGAGCACCCAGGAGGTCCATAAAGCAGCACACCTTTTGGAGGCTGAATCCCCATCCGGATGAAGGAGTCGGGATGTTTGAGGGGCCATTCAACTGCCTGCTTCAATTTCAGCTTGACATCTTCTAGACCTCCTATGTCTGACCAAGATACCTGCAAAGCAAACCATTTTGTTGAATTCAGACAATGGAGCAACACTATTAAAAAAAGAAAACAAAAATGCTCTGTAGAATGCATACTGATTATTTCATTAAGTTGTTTTTAATGAGTTGCTTCGTCAAAAAGCCTTTTTTTAAACAAGCAATTATTAATAGTCACACAAAGCAAAAGGGGACTAGACTTGCTTTATGCTGGAGGATGTCAGTAAAAATATTCTCTATCTACTTCAGAGGTCAATAACAAAACGTCAAAAAATAACAATAAAATGACAGCATGATCATACAGGCAGCAACAGTTTGCGTGATCACTAGCAAAGTCACGACTCAGTTCTCTTGTTTTTTAATGTGATGCTGATGCAGAATTTGAGATTACTTTGGTATCTTCCCTGAAGCAAAGGGCTGTATGAGCTCAAGCTGGTTTTATTTATAGCTGCAGAGCAAGGCCCTGATCCCAGCTGTATAATCCCACTAGTTGTGTTAGAAGTTTTGGGGGTTTTTCCACTTGCCAATACTATCACTCCCATACAGGACTTGGGCACTGGAAATTTCACTAGGAGCTTGAGAACAAACAATCCTTCAAACAGACAAGTATCTAAAGAAAATAAAAACAACACCCAAAAAAGCAACACTTAAACCCAACTGCAGTTAAACAACTGCAGTTAAACTTGCTCTGCTGAAGACACAAAACAGGCTTGTCAGACATACATCAGGACAGAACTAATATGTCCTACCCAAAACAGCAGATGGATATAAAACCTGCTACACCTCTTCCCACACTGCCATCAACAAGCCTGAGACTTTCCCCACATCCTCCAGCCTGTTCTTTGTCCTGTCACCATCCATTCCCATCCACTTTTAATATTAAACATGTCAAGACGTACCTAAATCAAATCATCTTCTGCCTTAAAACACTCTTCCAAAAGTTCACTAGACATAAATCACCCTTCAGCTCTGGGAAGTCAGCTACACTTGAAAGGCAAACAGTGTATTACTGAGAGGCAACATATTGCGTTTCTCCTGACTTGAAAACTGGTGTCACTTCATGCCTTGTCCCTTTTGCTGTTTTCCTGATACCAGTACACAGAGTGGAAACTAAAAGTAGGAAGTCCCTGAAAGAAGCAATTCAGTCTACTACTGAAGTGGAAGAAAGAGGAGCATTTGGATGTGGTGCAAGCACTTTTGTGTAAATCCAAGCAAACTGCAACCCAAAACTTCTCTTTGATTGTCAGTCTCTGACATAGAAGAAAAATCACAGAGACGGTGGAGAGCAAACAGCTAAAATCAATACACATGGGTCAACCCCTCAGAAATATTCTGAGTTTGAAGGCTAAACGGAAGGTGAGGAGCTGCCGATCTGCTCCCTGCAGAACATCACCTCTCTCACACCAGGAATATGCTACAGGAACTCTAGGAAAAAAAACCTCTTTCTTTCTCTTAGTGACCAAAAGCTTCTGGTTCTTAAATATCTACTTTATAAGCCTTGGGGAAGTATGAAGTATGTAGAGTTGATCACCACTGCCTACTAAGAAGGATCTGAGAGCAGAGGAATCTGCTAAAGGCAGGATTCCCTTATGGAAAAAGAAAAAGAAACACAAGAAAACCAGTAAAAGTCAGCAAAGTGAAAACTGAATCAGACACAGCAGAGCATCCTAGCAGCAGGGGGAGGCAAGATTTTAGCAGGGGCATTATCAAAGCAGCATGCCACTTGTGGTAACTTGCAAGCCAACTTTTGCAGCCTGACAATATTCCCTTCCAAAGTGCTGCTTTGTGCTACAAGCAAGACAAACTGCGCAAATCGTATTAAAGGAATGGTAGCAAACATGAAAGTGGGCTCTGCATAAGTCTCTAGTCTTGAAACGAAAGCGTATGAATTCAACAAAAACAGTAAAGGGAAAAATTCCACAACACTATGGAAACGAAGGGGGAAACAAAAGCATGAATTCCTACCACCTAACTTTAAGCTGGGTATCTTGGCCTAACCAACCCAGTCAAAAGGGACAGAGAGACTTCTCAGAGCAATGTGGCTTTGTACAAACTCTCTGTCAGAAGTCCAACAGGTGGTCTCACGTTCAGTTTCTCACTTTCCTTTAGAGGGAACATATGGCAACCAATTTAGGTACCTCAGTTAAATGTTTAAAGGTAAGAAGAATTCTCCCTTCCACCTGAATTTTCACAATAAGAGACAAAAATCCAGAGATAAAAATCTGCAGATTTTTAAACATAAAAGTTTATAAAAAGTGAAGACGTGTGTCAGATACTATATTTGCATCTTGTCACTGTTCCACCCATGCAAACCACCCCTTTTCCTTCAAATTTCATGGTCAAATAACATAATGAAACTCAGGACAGTTAATCCCAATCTTCTCTTCTTCTAAAAGCTGGTGTTTCTAAGTCAGATATGAAACAGTGTCAGTGTTTTAAATTTCATTATTAAAACACCTATTATAATACTATCACTACAACCCTTAATTCTACCTAGCAGCTCTGTAAACTGCACAGAACTAAATCCTGGCACTTTTAAACAACTTCTTCTTAGCGAAGAAGACATACATGAACTACTTCTCATTTTTCAGTATCAATCCTTACTCCTATGTGGTAAAGCATGGACAAGTCCCCTGTACTCCACATTCGTGAGGCCACATCTTGAGTATTGTGTCCAGTTTTAGGCACCTCAATATGAGAGAGATCTCGAGGTGCTGGAGCGAGTGCAGAGGAGGGCAACAAAGCTGGTGAAGGGCCTGGAGAACAAATCCTATGAGGAGTGACTGAAGGAGCTGGGACTGTTTAGTTTGGAGAAGAGAAGGCTGAGAGGAGACCTCATCACTCTACAATTACCTGAAAGGACATTGCAGAGAGGTTGGTGCTGGTCTCTTCTGACAGGTAATTAGTAATAGAACGAGAGGGAATGGCTTTAAACTGCAACAGGGGAAGTTCAGACTGGACATTAGGAAATAATTTTTCACAGAGAGTGGTCAGACAGTGGAACAGGCTTCCCAGGGAGGTTGTGGAGTCACCATCCCTGGATATGTTTAAGGGTTGTTTAGATGAGATGTTGGGGGATATGGTGTAGGGGAGAACTTCGTAGAGTAGGGCTAATGGCTGGACTTGATGATCCCAAGGGTCTTTTCCAACTTCAATGATTCTGTGTGATTCTTTGAGTCATTCCTGTCATCATGTCTTTCTAGCTAAACAAAGATTTTGACAAACATGAACAAGAACTTCTTAAAACTAGTTAAGCTATTGGGAATTCCCTGTAACTTTCACCAACAGAAGGCAAAATCCATTAGCAGTACTTTGCACAGACATAAAGCGCCAGAGGGAAAACACCTAAATGTTATTTTTACCCTCTTGCATATATTCAGACTACTGCAGAAGACTTCTGAGGCATTATTCAAATTACTTTTCAGACCCACTACATGTCATTTAACATCAACACAAGTGATAGAATTGTACAGAAAAGGTGAAGTAGGGCCACCTTACATAGGTTGTTTTTAGTAATCTGGAGATTTACTCAGATTTTACTTACATTTAAAATCAGAAAGGAAAGAAAAGGAAGAAAACTGGGTCAGGACACACAAACAGGGCCACTACACGTGAGCTTGCTCATTATGAGTTAAAAAAGAAAATTATTAACTAGTCAAAAATTCAGTTAACTTATTTAGAATTTCTGTAATACAAGGTGTGTAATTCAAGCAGCAATGGTGTTAAAAGCAAAAATAGGTAATAAAACACTACCTTCACATTCTGGTCAAGTCCTAAATCCAATAACAAGAAAACACTCAAATAAGAATTCTTTTAAATTCATATAAGCTTGGAAGAACTAGGTGGGTTGATCTTGTACACAAATCCTCAGTAACTTCCTGACTACAGTTAACACAAACTCTAGTCACACATTCGGACAGCTAGTTATGCTTCTTTTACCTGCACGTGAACTCAGAGGAAAGATATTGCAACACAAGCAATGAAGTGTGATATTCTGTCACTGTGGAAATGGTTTTAAAGACTAGCCTTGGGGCTGAGCTTACACATACAAAGACAGTGCTCTGCTACAGTGTGTAAGACACCAAAATTTCATTACTGCCATAATCTTTAGCTCTCCCCAGGTCAACAGCTCAGAATACGATGCAGAGCAGCAACTCCCCAGAGGTTGTTAAGCAGCAGCAATAAAGAAATAAAGCAGACATGCAAAGGATGTCTCATCCAGAACCTTTTGGCTGCAAAGACACAAATTTGAGTGTTCAATTACAGTAAAGGGAGTGAAACAGGCAAGCAAAACCCATAGCACTCTACAAAAATTTCAGAAAGACCCATAGGAGAGGGAGGAACAGCAACTACAGCGCAACTCTCCAAAGAACTGGAGTATTAACTTCCTGATTTATAATGTGCATCCCCTCTCCCCTAAATCCCTCCTGTAGAAAAAGCAGCCTTCTAAAAAGTTTGTAACATATAGCAAAGTTCAAGAAAGGTTCTGTAAAAACAGAAAACAAGATGCTACCTGGAACCAGGCAGCAAGTATTTTGCATTTACTTTGGTCACAGGCAACATGCACAGAAATTCTAACTCAAGTGGAAGAACAACAGAATGCAGAAAGGAGGAACACCAAAAAAAAAAAAACAAAACAAACCCAACCAACCTTAAAAGCACACAGTGGCACCTCTGACTCCAACAGCTCCTCCTGCACACAAGCTCACTTTCTGTCTACTGCCCCAAAATCACTTCATTTTGGCTGTTTTCCCCACCAGTAATTTTAAGTATGTTTGGAATTAAAAAAAAAAAGCTCAATTCATGTCAATGACAAAACCCCTAATAATTAGCACATCATAGAGCACTTTTCAGAAGCAGACTGCACAGCATGCTATAAAGGTTATCAAATATCCTCAGACACCAAGTGACTTGCTCCAGGCCACCCAAGTCACTTCTAATATATCTCCTTGTTCTTTAGCTACAAGTCTACACATTAAAACCTATTCCAGGTTTTAAATATAACAAAAGACTGCAACAGTGCAATTTAGCCTAGCAGCGTTCTAAACAACCAAGCAACTAGTGCTCAATTCTAGGACCTAAAAAGCAAAAGACTGACTTTACAGCCTACTCAAAATTCTGCAAATTTCAGAGAACGAGCTCTGTGTTGATTAAACAATTTGGAGTTCATGGTAAAAAAAGTAATTATTTTCATTTAGCATCAGAGATGATACCAGCTTCAAAAAAACCCAACAGCCCACAAATGGCAAAGGTGTCACAACAATAAGGGAAGGAGCCCTTCAACCAAATTCATTTACATGGGGCGTTATTTAGAAGTTACTTTGAACTCTTCTCATTCAATTGACACATGGCTACTGCAAAGTAATGAAAGATGAAAAAAAACCCACCATTGAAAAACAAAAAGTAAAAAAAAAAACAAAAAACCAAACCACAACACAAAAGTCTCAATTTCAGCATGTATGTCAACTGTTTTACTTGTAACTAACTTCATAGCCCAAAAGTTCCATCCACACCAAGAGGGTTGCCAAGTTGAATATCACCTCTGTGATAAACAGCAAAAAAGTGTGTATTATTAATGTAGCTCAGACTTCTGTCTTCTCTTTGGAAAATAAAAATAAAAATCTCATAGCTGATCACTTATTTAGCATTTGAAGTTATTTTTAGCAAGGAATTTTTAGACAACAGTGTTAAGGCCAGATTTCAAAACATGAAGGAATGTAATCCCCAATTTTCTAACAAACTTACCCACACTGTTAACTGTCTGGCTGGAAAGCTTCTGGGGCAAGGAGAGTAGGGGAAGAAAATTTTATCCTTACAGACAAGGTATCTGGAGATTAATCAAGATAGGATGATTGCACAAAGATACATTAGCCAGGAAAAATAAAACCAAAACACAAGTTTTAGGTTTCTTGAAAAAAACAGGACTCTTGTCTGGTTCATGCTTTCTGTTTTCCACACACTCAGCTATAATTTTTACACTTTGGTAAGAAGTTTCTTCCCCTGCACTGCCATCCCAGACACCTAGCTGCAGCATAACCAAGTTCCTTCAACTAACCCACGGACTTGAGCTGATTTAGGGCACTTCCCCACCTCAAATACAAATAGTAATGGAGTAATTAGCCTTGAGTCTGGTGGTGGTGTTACAAACCTGGATTTAGCTACTGTGACTTTCATGGACAGCTCTGTCAGTATTTCCAGGTATTTAGATTTCATCTGAGCATGCACAGGTACCCTTGTTTTAGTAAGATGGTAGCTCTGCAGCCCAAAATAATGGTTAAACGGAATGGCAGCACCTCAGTTGGCAAGCAACATGGGAGAACAAAACCTGTTTGCATCTGGTCCTTTAGACTCCACTTCAAACTCACACGAGGCAGCAAGCAGATGGCCTGAAATATATCCTACATCTTCACAAAATAGGCATTATTTTGTAAAAAAGCAGGTCCTGTCAGCACAAAAGGAATCTGCACTATGTTGTTATCTTCTCTTCAATAAGGAATGAATTTCAGTAGTATTCCAGGGACTCAGCTGGTGTTTAACAAATAAAAACAAGAGACAATCAAGGAAGCCACTGGCAGGATGGTTCATTGGACAACAGGAGCCTGAGCAGTAGGCTGACCTGGATTCCGAACAGATTTTGTGCAGTACCTTGAGTTCTGTGTTTAATGTGCTGTTTAGCATCACTCCATCTGGCTCCAAATGGATTGGCATGTCTAAAGACACAGCACAGTGATAGTGACATGAGTCCAAGAGCCAGTAGCACAATAAGCAATGAGAGAATTAGTAACTCTGGTTCTCAGCAGAACTAATTAGCCCTTGTGGATATTGATGCCACTACAGCATTTCCAGGAAAAGCTGTCTGGGGACAGCCCAGGCATTTCCACCCAGCACTTCACTGCACAGTGTGGACTCTTAACAAGCCAAGTGTGATATCCGAGCTGGCTGTGTGCAGCATCCTGTTTGCAGATTTTATTTCCCATTCCTATAGTTTGGGAATAAGGGTCTACAGTTGTGCAATCTAATTCCCAGATGACTCATCTTCGTGCAATGAGACATACATGTTTTCTTCTAGGGCTTGGGGATCTGCTGAGAAACACCAGCACAATGGCTTGCAGAATCAAGATTTAATAAGAATACATTTTCTTTTGCTGAATCTTAAGTCAGATCAGAGTCTCCTTAAACCAGATCAGGTCCCCAGCCCAATTTATGTTGTGTTTGCTACTGAACTACTATAATACATAACTGTGAGGGCAGTGAGTGGGGTAAAGATGAACCTTGCATCACCCAAAGAACTGTTCATATAATGATAGCCCCTGTCAGGTAGCCACTTGGCACTGATAACCTACCTACCGTATCTACTTCTGCCCTCAGTTAAAACCCTCTAATGCCACTGAAGACGTTCAAGCTACAGTAGTAGCTGCACTTAGAATTAGTCAACTGCTTTACATAAAATCACAGCAGTCAATCTCTCCACAACTTTGTTTTAATACACTTTGGTTACAAATGCTAACAGTTGGTTTCTGCTTGTGCTTGCTTTACAAAAGGCTCCAGCTTTCACTCCAGCTATTCAAGATCTGCTTTGAGCAGACATCTTAAAATTTTTACTCCATTAATCCCCTCAGCATATAAAAATACAGATCAGGAGATATACTCCTGCATTGCCAACTCTTCCTAAAGCATTAGGAACTTAAGCTTCTGTAAATGGGTCTTCAAAATTATAGTTAAACAAATATGCAAACAAAAAGATGATGCACAATATCTACTGGTAACTTCAGGCTCTCACTTCACAAAATTCCTCTTTTTGTAGGGCATTTCAACACCTAACTGCAACTCCTAACGTGGCTCTAACAACATTACTAACATATTGCAAAAAATAACTTACTTTTGGCACGTCAACTGCCACCTCTCTCATGGCGCTGGGCCTGACATCATTCATCCCCTGAAGGAAGTCACTGAAAGCAATCATCACTGACCCAGCCACCTCGTTGTCTAATAGGTTGGGTCTTTTCCCCAGTGCTCTCCGCAATGCGTATAAACCTATTAAACAAACAAACAAAAAAAACAAACAAAAAAAAAAACACATGGAAATATGTAGATTTCCTCCTGGTTCTCATAAATGTAAGTGTACAACACACAAACATGCAGCAGGACTGGAAAGGAAATGATGTTCAGAAGAATGTCATGATGCCAGGCCTTAACGATGTTAAGGAAAAGGCAAGACACTTCTGATGAGAGCGCAAGAAAAAGGGGATTTAATGACCACAGACACAATAGAACCTAAATCTGTTCAAAACAACAAAACAGCTTTGTCCCTGTCTTCCCAGAGATGAAGCTAACAGGGCAAAACCTCCAAATGCCCATACATCAATTCAAACACATTTCTAAACCACAGAGGAAGACAGATAGCAAACATTCAAGGCAAATATTAAATCGGCTCGCATAAGACATCTGCAACCTTATCTATTCCTCTAGTATCAGGATTGTGTTTTCCAAGTTGCTCTAAAAAACAAATTTGTAAGATTTCTCCTACTTTCATTAGAAGCCTATTTCGCTATCTAGCAAAATGACAGATATCTCTATTTGTCTTGATATGCAACAGACGTTCCCCATGACAGTCAATAGCTCTTCACTGCCTTCAGCGATCACACTTTTCAAACACAGGCATAGTTTTTACCTTCTCCTTCGTTTGGCCAAATCATTCGCATACAATACCTATAAATCTCAATGCTAATTCCTAGCTTCCCCCTATAATTCAATCTTTCAAAAGCCACACAAGTCGCACCCACTCACACATCAATATATCAGTGCTCCTCAGCAGGACCAAGCAGTACTATCTGTAGCTCCCGGGCATTCCCCAGAGAGCACAACTACAGCCCCCATTGTGCAAGATGCCCTGAAACATCATGGTTTTCCCACTCTATAATTACGGCCTTTAAGGTCTAATATAATTTGGTGTTCTATTGCTTCTATTGCCAACTTTGTTCTATGAATGGAAACTGGTGAATGTGTCGTTTAGTATATTACGTGAGTATAACCTTATATACAGGTATACACACATCCGCACACATGCAGATAATGTAATATCTGTTATCATGTGTTACAAAAGATGAGGCAGTATGACACCAGTTTGCCTTGCATGACCATAAAAAGACAAACATTTGTTAAATCTTTTCTATATTTAACCAAGCAAAACATCAATTAGGGCTACATGAAAGAACAATAAAAGGGATAAGCCATTTCTGAAAATAGACATGGTTTTAACTTTCAGTGGATTGTGCCTTTTTTCTATAGAGGCACCGGTAGATGCAGACATGCAAAGTTTCTGACAATGACAGGAATTCTGCATTTCCTACAATATATACAACGTGTGAAGAGATATTATATCTCCCCTGTGAAGCAGTACAGATGGTGTCTCTCCATAAACTGCCAGTTATGGCAGTCTGAGCACCTGCATTTAATACCCAGGCTCTTAATACAATAATGGAAAAAAAAAAAACAAAAAAACAAAAAAAAACAACCAACCAAAACAAACGGTTTGTAATTCAGGTTTCCCCCTGCACAGAACATCCAAAACTAATAAGACATATAAATAAAAACATTCCATGAGGCCAAGGAGAAAAATGAAAACCTGGTCACCAGAGGACAAGTATAAAATAACTGACTCATTTTAACAACCCAGACAATTTTCATGTTATTCCTCCCCACCTTCTTCCTTCCTCTGAAACAGTTCATTTTAAGCAAACAAAAAACTTAAGCAAGACAACAGATATTCACCTCCCCCAGATTTAAAACTTACATCCAAGCAAATAACAAACCCTACATCTTATTCTAGTGTCACTTCAGCTAACTCTTTGGAGGGTGGGAACAGGTATTGGGATTGAGTCCTACATTTTCTCTTTCATGAAAGTCAATTCACATGGCACTCTCACTTTAAAAAAAAAAATGAAATAATAAATAACATAGCATGAAATTAAGTCATAGAGAACGCAAGTGATAAAAATCTCTGCTCCTCATTTCTGTACCTATCTGTTCCATCAGATACCAATTTAGCCCAGTGATCATTGGATGCATTTTAATTGTATCACAGTTATCTTTTTTCCACAAGATGGGGAAGTCTTAAAAACAAACAGATTTATTTTAAAAACTGAGAAAGAACAGCATGTAAAAATGCCCAAGGAGAACACTGCTCTGAAGGACCATTACTGCCAGTGCTACTAGGAGTACGAATGAAATTTCAGTCTTCAGCAGTGGGTTTGAAATGCAACAGCCTTGATCCAGAACAGAAATAAAGAGGTCATGGCTTTCCAAACAAAGCCTGAATTCATTTCAGCATGTGCATGCACATGCCACTGCACAGGTCAGCATTTAATTGAAACAATGTTTTACATTAAAACAATAATAAAAAACAGATTGAAAAAGAAAGCATGATTCTTCCTGTTTCCTCCTGTTATCATAATCATTTTTTCCTGCACTTCAGATTGACCTCTAACCAGAGGGGGAGAAAAAAAAAATCTTATTAACAGAAGGATACAAGCCAGTGACTTGCCAGAGGCAAAAAAAAAAATCCTTGTCTTGAGACACTGAAAGATGTATTTAACTTAAGGAAATGCAGGATAGGGTGCAAAAGACACTGCTAGAAGCCACACAGAAGCAAAGGTGGTGAAATACTACAGCAAACCCAAGTTTATTACTATAGAAGTTATAATGCAGGTAAACTGCGCATTCAGACGTAGCACCTCAGAAAAGATCAAGCATCTCTGCTTAGCTGTTGGGCATCTTTCACATGGGAATGCTCTTGTCTGACTATATGTCATTGCTGTAAACTGCCTGAGCACAGCACTTGTTTCAGCTTTGCTTGCTCCTTTTCAGATGCTACTTCATTCTTATGGGTTAATGAATATCAATAGCCTTTTGGCAATAATAGAGGATGCTCAGAAGTGGGCAAGTCGGTTTTCACGGTTTTATTACAGCAGAGTCCTGGGTGAGGGAAGGACGCAGATGTAGTTAGTCTGCCATATGGTCGGTGGGAATGTTTGCACAGGCATGGGCTACCTATTTCTAGTAAAGGGATACATGACTGGTGCCTAGGACTACTCTGCAGAGCAGAAACTTAACTTGGGAGGCAGCCTTTGCAATAGTGTGCAGTGGAGTATAAATGGAAAATCCCAGTTTTAAAAAAAAAAAAAAAAAAAGATAAATTAAAAGAAACATGTGCAATAAGTCATGCATGATTACAAACAATGGAAAGTAAACAATTTGTTCCAGTCCAGCAACTGTGTACTCTACCTCACCAACTCATCCTGTCTGTCTAGAACAGAGGAAACTAAGTGGACAGGAGAGGGAAAAAAAACAGCAGAACACCCTGTCCTGGTACAGACGATCCTTCTTTGGTACCAGGCTATGCATGAGGTTGATAGCATTGTTTCTCTAAGTTTCTCTTGCTCACAGCTTGGCTAAGTGTTGGCACATTAGATCATAATCACAAATGTCTAAGCCTAAAATAGACTCTACAACACTGCTATATTTGTCAGAGTCTGTGTATAATTATACACTACTGTAAATAATAGAAAGCATCCACTCAAAACGATGAACATGTATAGTTTAAGTTTCAAAAACTTAATATGCACAACACTTGAGGAAATTAACTGAACAAAACAAAATTGTTAATCATCCATCTCTCATTGCCCATCAGCTACTTTTTCTGCAGATCCATCTTGTCTGGACTTACTCTACTGGAATCCTAATACCAGAATTTGTAAGTAGCTTCAAAGAAACTGAATTCTTCTTGTAAAATTGTTTACAAAAAGAAATGTTTCTTCTTTCCCCACTAATCTGACATTTCCCTCCAAAATTATTACGACCAAACCCAGAAGACACACACCATTTCTCCCTGTGACAGCTGTCAGATCCAACATGACACTGCACTGCATGGCTGGAAGTGGAATGCTCAACAGCATATGGAAAGATTTCAGCTTCCTAATTGCACCAGATGGGCCATATTTGCATACTATACTTCAAAATTTAACAGTTTTATGCACAGAAAAAGCATTCCATGTAACAAAATAAATTTTGAACTTTAGAAACCATAAGAGAAGCATACCTGACTTCACAGGCAATGGATATAAAAGTTATTCCAGTGTTTAATATTTTTTGAAATAAGAAGCTCTTCTGCTTTCTATTTGGCAATTTTTAATCAGCATGGCTTTCTGCATTCATTCATGACAACAATCCCAAAACTATACTAGGAAGTCTTTTATAGAACTTCAAATATCACATGCTACAAATCACACATATTCTTGAACATATCATAGCCTCATAAACAAAGGGAGTTTATAGCACCTCATTACATTAACATCTTGAACGGTCAAATCCAAGAAAAAAAAAAGAGAACACGTGTTATGTATGTTGTTTGCAGTTATGCATAAATAGAGTAACACAGACACAGCCTGCTTGCCTAGCAGATGGAAGTCTCAACATTCCCTGGTAAGGACCCGGGCTCCCCTGAGAGTGTCCCACAGACACATCCTCACCTCTTCAGTCAATCTTTCACCCTGTGCAGCCCCAGCAAAACAGCTGTCCTACCCATCACGGTGAGACAGCACTAGGTAAAACAAGAGCAGCTGCCACGAGCACTGAGGGACAGCAGGGACGTGTCTAGGCAAAGGCTCTTTCTCCCATTACTCCCCAGATAATGGAGTAACAGCACCAGGTAAGCATCTGACCTCTGTGGACCACTAGCAAGCTTTCCTCTGACCTGGGGGCAGGAACCACCATTCATAGTAGCTGAATAATTCAAATGTGTTCTTCCATTTGCATCCTAAGAAATTTCTACAATGTGGAGTGTTTTATTTTGTTTTGGTGGTGGTGGTTGGTTGGATTTTGTCTTTTTTTTTTCTCCCAGTGTACATAAGTATGGAATCAAACACACCAACAACTTTACCAAAGAATTAAAAAAATAAAATAAAATAAAATCCATGGACCAGACTCTTACAAATGTTTTAAACTTACTTATTTTTTATTTCATCTGCATATAAAATGCATGCCTACTTAAATAAAAATTCAAGAAGCAGAAACCCTTACTTTTTCTCTTGAAACCTTATTCTGCAATCTGTCCTTAGCTGCCAGTGCTACATGGGAAAATCCCTGAAGAACTTTCATATACTGTTTGCACAGGAAAGATAATGCCCTTAAATCCCTTGTAACCATAACATTGCAAATTCACTCAGCTAACCTGAGCACTAATCTACTGTAGGGATTATGTATGCGATTTATAGTCCTTCGTGAGGAGTTCTGGCATTTGCTGGAACATGTCTATGGAGCTGACTAAAAGTTGCTGAGAGGTATAAGAGGGGAGGGAAAGGAAGGAAGGAGGAACTGTATTTTCAAAACTTCTTTCATACAGGAAACAGTTTATTCACAGATCAGGTACACACACATCATTTATCCTAAAACAATGACAACAGAGGGAAATATGGAATACTAGACTGCCTGTTTCTAGCCTGCTCTCATACATAAGAGTACCTAAGCTAAGGTTAGTCATACATGTGTTAGCAGAAAAACAGGGACTGCCAGGCTGCCAGAATATCAAGGGCAGCAAGACAAGAATCAACAGTTAGCAGCTAAATGCTGGTCTAATTGTAATTAGGAACACTGTCAAGTCAGAATATAGCTAAAAGTTAAAGTCAGGAGACTTAGAAAAACTTTGCCTGAAAATATTTAAGCTCTGTCCCCCAACAGTAGCTATTCATTCCATATAGAAATATTAATACCTACTGCTAATGGATTTTACTCCCACAGAACTAACACAAATTTAAAATTAAGCTACATTTCACCAGAGGCTCTTTTATGTTCTTTTATCAATTAAACAAAAGAACTAAGACTGCTTTCAGATCTTAAATTTGCCATTCTATATTCCAGGAAAACATTTTACCTGGAGCATGAGAAGGAGTCAGGAAACATTGAACTTTTCTCCTATAGTGCCATTTCCACACAAATAGTTTGTCTATTGTAAATCTGATGCTACCTTATTCAGAAAAAAAAAAGTTATGGAAAATGTAAATTTTTACTCAGATACTGAGAAAGCTTTCAACTTGGCAACCTGCAGATGAACATCTACTCCAAAACGGGTTAGTCTGGATCTTCTAAAGCCAGCAGAGCAAAACAGAGTGAGATGAATCGTAACGCGGTCAATCCCTCCCACCCTATGTACTCTAAGTGGAACAAAACTCCTACAGATTTTGAGTATGGGAAGAATTGCACCTCAAGTGTATTTGAAATGAAGTCTATTACCTTTGCTGTTCAAGTTACATTTGAAACCAGACTCAGCACAAAAGCTGAAAGAAAAAAAAAAAAGTACCAGTTGCTTCACAGAGACGACACTGTACTTGAGCACTGGATGTTCCCCTGTTATAGTCACTCAAAGAATGTAAGAACAAGCCAACTGATCAAGCAAAATTTTGATAACTAAAGGACAGAAGTGTTAGCCAAAATTAAAAATGTATCTGAATCTAGAAAGACAACTGTGTCAAAAGAAATCCTGCCTAAAACAAGACAAAGTGACATAAATGAGTATCAGACACATCATGAAAAAAACAACAGAGAACAAAATGAAAACAATTGCTTTTCCAAAATTGAAAAAAGTTACTAAATGCTTCTTAAAATGTAATATGCCTTTCAAACAAGTAATTTCCCCAAAAGTATGCTTTTATCTCGAAGAAGAAATAGTTTTAGTCTAAATACATAATTCCAGTTCATAACCAGAGTCTGCTCCAGAACCAGGAAACAGAACAACTGTCTGCATCACAAGCAACGAAGTCTGAATCACCTGTGATAATTTAATGCCAGGTTACTGGAGGGCTGGAATGAACATGAACTCTGTTAGTAGGAGAAAAACACTGCAGTGCTCGTGTGCTAGTAAGCAGTAACAGTGAGCATGGTTATCCTACTTCACCTGGCATATGGGGGAAAATTAGAAAAGACACGATGGGGGAGGAAGAAGGAAATGTGTAAGTCTGAAGAATACTTCTTCCAGTTAGCAAAATGCCAGTTGAGAATGACTGTGTACAGCATGTTGCATTACCAAGAAAAAAAGTCCACAGATTTGCCAAACCCTTCTCAGTGATTCAAGGTCAGGAAGTTGTTTTCAGTTCTTAGATGTGCAAAACCTCTAAAGTTAGCACAGAGGAGCAAGCAGCTAGGATCACTGTCAAAAAAGAAGCCAAACCTGTAAGATAATTTAACAGATTGTGGACTACAGAGTGTCTTCAAAAATCAGTTTAGTTTTTGTCAAATCAACTTCATTCATTCAAAGGTGCTATACAGACAGCTGAGGATTTCTTCTGCTGCTACAGAAATAACATTGCTTGGCACACAGCTCTCATCCAGCTTCGCACCCAGGGAGTTGAAGGCCCTGAGGGCCACAAAATCCGATAAACAGAATAGCAACTACCACACCCCTCCTGTCAGTGTGACTTAGAGCTGGGTTACCAACACTGTATTGATTTTCAGGCTTTGAAGTTAAACACGGAGCACAGAGAAATGTCTGTTCCCACCACAGCTCAGCCAATGACCCAGCCTAAGACAGCATCTGCCCTAAATTTATTCTGTTATTGAGCAAAATGACATAAAGCTAAATTTTCAGAGTCTGCAAACTGAGGAATGATGTTCTGACTGCCATTTCACAGACACCAGTCTGCACAGGTAGGGCTGCACCAACAAAGACTACTTCAGCGTCCTGCACCCCTCACGCCCTCCCAACCAAGCAATGCGTTTTGAGGCTGACCCTCCAACCCATTCAGACACAGAAGTTTCTATACATGTTGCCAGACATGAATAATATTATTTCTTCTCTGCCACTCAAGCTGCAGCAGCAAGAACATGGTGTCCTCTGCCATGAAGGTTAATTTAAAATATTCATGACAGTCTATGATCAACTCTTCTGAAAATATTATTTCCTGCTTATATAAATATCAGCAAACAGAATGGGATGTGCTTTAAACACATTATTCAGTACTCAACCCACAACTGTGTATATGAAGTCAGTAATTCCATCATCCAATTAACTGCAAGCCAGTTTCAGACAAAAACACACTTAGTTATGATGAAACCCAAAAGTTCACATGCTCTGACTGCAGTAAGTGCAACGTTCTCCATATAAAAACAAAAATCAAGTACCATTAGAAAACAAAAAAAAAGACAAATATTTTATATAAGAAAACATAACTACAAAAAGCAACATAAAGTACACCAACATCTCTGAAGAGAGGCACACAGAGCAACTTTTTCTCACTGTATACAAAGACAATCTCACTAAGGAAACATCTGTGCACTCAACATATGCAAAGACACAAGGGGAAAAAAGAAATTCAGAAATTTTGCAATCACATCAGAATGACACCAAACCAAAGTAAAAGGGTAATAACAACACTGTGCAGCTAAAATAACGCTATTTTTATGGAATCTTAGGAAAGTAGTTGAACTATTCTAAATGTTTAAGACAGTAATTCTAAAACCAATTCTGACTTTGTCTTTGCCCCACAAGATGTTTTGGGGAGGAAATCGCAAGAAAGAGGGCAAGGGATCCCACAGACGAGAGTAAGGTTAACACACTCCACCCAGTCTTAAGCATGTTCCTTCAAGCCACTCAGCAGCATACAGATGTAGCCACTTCTGCACAAAAGCCATCATTCTGAGCTAGTGCTCTAAGAAACAATCAAAAAAACCATATGTTGCAGTCTGAGTCCAGAAAAGCCACATTGCTTTGTTATGTGTGCGTGCAAGCAAGGACACATTTAATCAGAACCTGTTAAGACGGCAAACTAAGTCAATTGTTTTGGTTTAAAAACAGCTTCTTCATTAAGGACCCAGCTTTAAAGTTACAGAACACAGCACTAACTTAAAACTCATGAACACTGAAGATGTGGATTGGATTTTCTTGGTCTTCTTACACCGTAAATTAGCATGATGGAACACAGTGTCAGAAAACCCAATTGTTCCAGCCCAAAAATTAATTCATAGTGTTACTCCTGCATCATGTCGGGACTTTTCAGTGAAGTTCAAAATCCAGTGTTCTGCCGTTTCTGCAAAAATCTCTAAATTTCATAAGAATACATTTTTTGGTATTGACCGAGTATACACATTATTAATATTACCAAAAACCCCTCCATTTTCTACATGACCTTTTTATAAAAAGGCAAACAGCCTTTCCCACCTCATTTTGAATGTCCCATGGGAACAAGTACTCAGTTAGAGAATGCAATAGCAGATCATTTCCAACAGCATAGTTTCAATCTTTTTCTGTGCTACAAAAAAAATAAAGTAACATAGTCACGGTACTTTCAGTCACTTTCCATAAAGGAATAAAATAACTGTAGCATGTCAAGCAGTGCTTTCCCTTTAAAATCTGTAACTGCAATCAATTAATTTGAAAACAAACCAAAAACCACCATGCAAAACAAATAATCCCATTGCCTCAGTCATCATCTCCCTTTGTCAAAATCCATACTTCCAACAGTGTCTCAGCCCACATTCCTACATTTAGGATTATAATCCAAGAAAACTATTTACATTTGTTGCACACCCCCAGCAGAACTCCAGTCCAAATCAAGTTGGGAAAGGTTCAGACTGAACCTTTATGGCTTAAAGAAAGGATAGATATTCTTGATGCCCTAACACTAGGCTGTTTCATCAAGACACTGACTGAGCTGAAGCAAAGAACTCAGATTTGAGATACAAGACTGAGAAGCCACATACTGAACGCAGCATTTGTCTAATTGAAAGACCAGTCAGTGCTGGTTCTCGGGGTGCACAGAGACTCACTGTTAAACACATTAGCCCAAACGGCTCACATTTCCTGCAGGTGGCCAGGCTACCAAAACTGCAGAAGCTGGGGAAAAAAAACCCACATAGATCTAACAAAGATACATTCCTGAGTTTCAGGGAAATTTGCTTCCCCATCAATTACAGGGAAAAACAGAAAAGTTAGAAGCCGGCCCTTCATTTGCCTAATTTTTTTAAATTTTTGTTTTTAATCCAAGTGGATTGCAGAAATTCTTTTCTGAGTTGTAAAAAATACAGCAGGAAGTTTCTCAGCTCCAACAAAAGCCAAATACAGTATCAACCTATATAACTTACACTTTTACAGATCTAAATTCTGTATATTGACTGTATGTTGATATATCAATTAAACAGCATGAAGACTGTCTACCCTAGCTGTATTATTCACTAGAAAGCAGAGGTAATAAAAGCAACAAATGAATATCATAGACAATAAGATCTCCAAACAACAGGACTCTTAAAATGATGAACACAAGACAACAGACCATATATGTCTATGCAAGTAGCTTCACAGATTCAGCAGAGTAATACTGATTCATACCGGTCAAAGATGTAGTTCAATTTCTTATTTTTGTAACATCCAGCTCAAGGCCATGAACTGTTACAGTCCCAAAGGCTAAGCAAGGTGATACCGTTAACTGTATTACAATTGGGCAATTTAAAAAAACTTTGATGCAAAACAAAGTTTGCTTCTTTCACAGAAGTCTCAAAGTTTCAGTGGTTGCAATGCAGCATCCTCACTGGAACCAAACAGATGTTACTGCAAAAGAGACCACTGTTTAAACAAAGACATTTGTTCTTCCTCTCCTCATGATGCTATCTTATCACAGTCCAAGTGTTTTATATCAGCACACTGAAATTATGTGTAATGAACACGGATGTTCAAGATAAATTCTAAGAGTTACAAAGCAAATACTTCCTTTCTCTGTAAACAATATGACTGAACCCACTTCTTGAAGAAATCAAGCTATATTTATATTCACCCTCTTGAAATGCTACAGGCAGCCATAGAAGGATAAGTTTATAATAAATTGCTATATTTGGAAACCTTTGTTGCTAAGCATCTTCTAACATTCAGTACAGTTTATACCATTCATGTCTCTGCTACATAATTAACATTTCATATGTTTTTCAAAGAAAAAAGTGCAGTGCTTATCTTTGTTGTTAAGTTAAAACCATTATAACTTTTTAGGGAATTAATAAAAAGACTGTGTGGCCAATTAATTAAAGAGGAAGCAACAAGATCTTAGGGCCATACAAACACTGACATTATATGCAGGGATATGGCAGAGTCTATCTTCTAGACACTGCCTCTGCTTGAGGTAAAACAATTCAGAAGACAGCTGTTCACACTAAAAGACAGTCTACTAAATAATTTAGGACAAGTAGACCTCTCCCAGCCCTAAGAATATGACTTTCTCAGCTGCACACATAATTAAGCCCCTTTCTTGTAATATGAATTCCTCAGAGGGTACTCAAGTCCTCAAGAGTCTACTGTGAGGAGTCCTGATGTCTACAGGATGTGGTCCAGCAACCACGAGGTACCCATCAAGGTATTTGCAGGTTTTTTCTATGCTGTTAACCTATATGAAAGCATGCAGTTAATTGTGGAAACCACAAACATATTCCTAGGCAGCTGAGAATCACAGCAAATCCCAATTTCTCTAATGTAGTCACTACAGATAATGTAACCTAGAACAGACATGAAGTACACTAAATCTGAAAGCATTGCATCTAAGCTGGTGATACTTGCCATGTTAGAAATACCAGTTTTAATTGTGATTTTGCTGGAGTGAGCATAGTTATTTGTAAAACAGACAAATAATACCTGCTCAACATATGAGGGAGGACGCAAAGTACTCTGCCTAACAATTAAGACTGAAATACATAACCATACAGAGCTCATGCCTGTCACCCTGTTGTCAACTCTTGCAACAATACTGTAAGCTTCATGATACCTAGCATTTTTCCTGTAAAGTCACAACATTCTGTGGTTTCATTTTGCGAGAAGCTAGAACTCTGTCTTTAGTAGAGGAAAAGAAGGTATTGGAAGAAAAATACAGTAATATTTTTAAATGCAGATCAGATAATCAGATGTTACAAACACCCGGTTTGTAAAAGTCCAGAGCACACCGCGCAGATTCTCCAGATTTCTTGTCCACCTCTCCTCTCCTTGCCCATTCCAGCATACACACCACCACAGTTCTATATACACCACACACACACAGGGACCTAGAAACATTGAGCACAAGCTGGACATTAAAGGCTCCTAAAACTTCTAAACCACTTCCATGAAAATGCAGAGAGTTGCTGAACAGAAAACTTGCCTGTCTGACCCCAGAAGTACCACTAAGCAATTCTTGCACTGGAGAACAAACAACTTCTGCCAAGAAAAGAGTTGGAATATGCTTAACTCCACAATAGCTATTTACTTTTCATTAACACATGTTCTTCAGAATTATATAGAAGACAAACGTCAAAGCTTTTATAAGGAAGTATCTTAGGAAACCTAACTATGGATGCAAAAGCGAAAGGTTTGCCTATCATAGCCCTACAATTACTACATTTACCATGTTACATTAGTTACTACACCCTTGTTTTATATAAGCAGTATATACACAATATTGCCCATGTTAAAAAAAACAGAGTTGAAGTATAAAGATAAGGAAGGATGTATCGTTTGGAAATTCTCTAAACTTTGTATGAAGAATATAAACATACTTAGCATGTAAACTTTCAGGCTTTTGAGCCACAGAAGAAATACCTAAAGATATAAATGAGGTAATCGGGACTCAAGTCTCCCAAAGACCACTACTGCAATACGATCAGCAAACAACAATAATCGTGTACCAAAAACTGAACATGGCATTCTGACTTCAGAATTCCTGCTTCAAAGTTATTCACCTGTACTTATCGCACACACCATGTGTGAAAGTGGCACAAGTAACCTTAAAAGCAAGAATTAACTCAGATATTGCTCAAATATTAAGTGGCTTGGTTATTTAGAAATGAGCACCAGCAGTCTTAACTATATGTTTATATCATGTTTTATGTTGTAATATATAAGAAATATTATGTTCAATTCTGAGCCCTACATTACCAAAAGGTTGACAAACTGGAGGGAGTTCAGAGAAAGTCAACATAATTTCTCAGAAGGCAGGAAGGACTTATTTATGAGGAAAGATTAAAAGAGCTAAATATTTATAGCTTGGCTCAGTAATGAATGAGGAGGTAGGGGACATGAGAACAGCCTAGAGATATCTGAAGGGTGTAAACACTAAGGAGAGAGAGTGAACGTGTTATACAAGGATGTACATAGAAATAATGGGATAAAACTAAACAAGGAAAACTTAGGCTGAGTATCAGAGAGCATTCCTGGACAGCAAGCTGTCTTGGCCCATGGCACAGTTTAAGTGAAGCAATAGAAGCCCATTGCTTAGAACAACAAACAAGACTAGACAAAACACTGGAAAATTTGCCACATGGAATAACCTTGCTCTGCTGAGGAGAAATATTACCTCATAAAAGTTAGTCTTTACTAAGTTTAACTCCAGTGAAAGCAGTAATATTTTACAAGGTGTTGAAAATTTAATATAAAAAGTAGATATCAAGAGTGTAATCAGGAAAAAAGGATCCAACTAAGAGCGTTCCTTAACCATGAGCAACTTATGTTTATGTAATACTTTGACCAAATGCTTCTGCAACCCTTTGGAAAGGAAAAATACATGTGGGCTGTAAAGAGTTAACAGCGCTGGACTGTGTTCTCCCCAGCAGAGGTCACTCCAAGATAACAAATGACAAGGAAATCTAGCGGCATGGATTCAAACTTCAGGAAAAAAGCTCAACAGAATGGAGACATCCTCCTTCCCTCATTTCCAGCACTAGCTTTGGATGCAAAGCTCACAAATAACAGCATGTCCTGCAATCAGGCACAGGTAGATGCCAGAAGTTTTGGATCTACATAGCATGTAACGTTCAATTTGCACAACACTCAAAATTTATTTTCTAAAAGGCCATCACAAAGTGGGTAAATATTGCCTATTTGCAGCTGGATTATGAAGTGTCCAGAATCACTGTGGGCATGCACAAGTAAAGGCTAGGCTGGGTCATGTTTGGAATTGAAACCGTAACACTTTTCACTGAAAATTTTAGAATACATTAGTTAAGTATTTACTATGTGAGGACTGTGACACAGGCAGACTAACACAGGCTTCCAAAAACACAGAGGAAGGAAATAAAAAGGGAGTTTATATTTTGTTGTTGTTGTTTGTATATATTTGTTTTAAAAAGAACGTTTGCTAAATTAAAACAGAGCTTAAAACACAACTGAAGCCAACAGAAGAGTGCTATAAATAGAATAGTCTGTGTCTGTACATATTTTTTTCTTCCTGATCCATACAAAATTCCACAAATTGAGAGCTATCCCTAAAAAATTCTGGAAACTGGCAAGTAAAAACCTTGCTGTTCCAGGTGCCATCACCTCTAATAAAACTTCTGTCATCTTCAGAGTTAATTCTGATGCAAGAATTAACCATGCACTGTGCCAGTGCCAGAGGAAGCTGTCCCAGTGCCAAAGAAAATAAAAGTAACCAGCACATACAGCAAACATGTATTTGTGAACTACAAGGGAGAAAATATGCATAAGCAGAGCTGAAGAGTTGTATTTTGACTAGACTGTTTTAAAAGGCTGCTCATGGGTAGATTTAAGGTCCAACACTTCAACCACGTAAACGCATTCTAGCAAAATGTAAGAATTGAGCATACTTTTAATATTTCATCCAATGAAAACAGAAGTGAACTCATGTTTAAGTATCCCCTGGAACATACTGAACCCTGGCTGCATGACACGTGGATAATTCTCCAGGGCTATGCTTGTACCGGAGGCCAAGGGACACTTTCCAGCCCCCAGCTCAGGACGTGCTCTCCAGCTCTCCCAGCTCCGCTGCACAGGCCGACCCAGGTGCATACAGTCCCCTGGCCCCGGTCACAAGCTCCTCCTCTGGAGACAAACGAAATACAGGCACAAAATATGGAAGGGAACTGCAGCAAACACCGCTCAGGCCCACAGTCTCAACATCCTGGGAACAAGGACCTGCAGGACAAGGTGTCTAGCCTGAGTGGGATTTTTTGTATGGAAGGGGTAGGCTTTACAGTAGAATTGGATATGTCAGGTAACTCATCAAACCATTGGTTTACTGGGGGATAGCTTGCTAGCCAATATGCTAGCAATGGCACAGGGGATTCCCCAGTGTTGTTAATCTTAACATTCCATTTTAAAAATATATTAATATTCAGAGTTTTTCTGACTTACCCAGGAGCAGACCGGTATTCCTCATAATCCAGAAGGAATATTCCCTATTCCATTCCTCATATTTCTCATTCTGTGTCTTGACACAAAAATTAATTGAATCTCATTTTTAAAAAATCTGTTAGTACACACCGTGGATTTTTAGGTTTTTAAACAAAACAAAGAAACTAACAATAAAGTAGGATCCTAAATAAGAAATACAATGTCTCACCTGCTTCCTTGCACAAGGCTGCTAAATCTGCACCCACATAACCGTGTGCACTATCAGCCAGTTGCGCCAACTCTGCTGCTGTGAGCGAATGGGGCACTTTCTTCAGAAGCTTTTGGAGTATGTCCAGGCGGTCTTGGGCATTAGGAATTCCAATTTCTATCTCTTTATCAAAACGCCCAGGTCTGCGCAGTGCTGCATCCAGTGCATGAGGACGATTAGTGGCCCCAAGTACCAACAGCTGCCCTTCACTGCCTTCCTGAAGGCATCAAACAATGCAAAATATTAATTTTAAAATACAATTAAATGTCATGTATCTTATAAACGTACTTCTCGCTTACTTTTCCTAACTACTACACACATTCAAATCTTGATGCTAGCTCTAAAGGAACAAAGCAAACTCTTCAGAATATATACCCAAGTAATTCCACCCAACCTATCCCTAATTGCAATTTAGCGACACTACAGGCTGCATGTGCATACAGATAACACAAGAGAAACTCTACTCCAAGACGCCCTCATCCCAGTGTCTCACACTTTAATCCCCAGGAACCTGCTTTCCTATATGAGGAAAGCAAGCACCAAGGAAAGAGAAAGCAGCATTTAAGCTAAAAGGCAGCGTTGGCACAAGAGCAAAAAAGTATCAGCAGACCTTGAATAAACATGGTTGGAAAATGGATCATTTAAGGTATCAAAACCAGCTGAGACAGGAGGTTACAACGCTTCCTATAGGTTCAGTAGGAAAAACAAGGTCAAAAATCCTAACCAATTTCTCCAAGCTCTGCTTTTTCCCTTTTAGAATGAGGCTAAATCAGCTAGGAGGTCTCCCACAGTGCCGTTCTCTTTTTCTGAACGAAGCACTTTCTCCATTAATATCCACCAGCCTTTGCCATCGGAAAATAAATTCTGCTTGTAAACAGCTTCAGACTGGTCAACTCAAACTATAATGCAGGAAAACAATGAGAAACTTGCAGAGTACATAAACAGCAGAAACTCATTTTTATCCCGTGAGCAGATTTCTTTCATATTTCCTGCTAATAATAACAAAATAAAAGATTAGAAATTGGCAGACTTTATGGGCTTAATCCATAATGTACTAAAGTCAATTAAATTTACTGTTTCTTCAGTAGGCTTTTGTTTATGTCCTAAATACTACTATGGCAATCCTGAAGTAGTTGTTGTTGCCTTTAATGATGCAGCCTGCATATCACCAGAGGTATTTTGGTTACTTTGATTTCAGAGCAATTAAAAATATCTGGCTTAGTTCAGTGATGGGCTATCACTAAAATTTTAGTTTTATTTCCAAAACTACAAGACTAGAAGGCAAACGACAGTGAATGGAATAAAACTTACTTTCTTTTAATCTCACAGTTATCAGGAGACATTCCCTTCCTATGTCTTCTGCTTAGCATCCAATAAAGCATTAGTTTACTACGTAAAGTCTCACTTAAGCCTATTTTCTTTTCCCTCAAATGACACATCTAAAATTGGCTGCATTATAGCCGCAAAATTATTTTGTTCAGCTAGTCCCCACACACATTAACTGTCTCAGTGCAGTCTACTTACTGAGCCAATGCCATCCATTAATGTCAGCAATGAAGCAACAACTCTCTTTTCAACTTCATTCTGAGCCCCTTCTCTCTTCGGACAAAGTGCATCCAACTCATCTATAAATATAATGGAGGGGTGACTGGGGAGAAAAAAAAAAATGGGGGGAAAAACATTAAGGTGCTCAGGTCAGAAAGATTTAAAACACCAAGGCACAGAAGTGCAAAGCTGTTTATGGAAAACGTCCAGTTCCTACAAAAATTAACAAGCATCCCATTCCTTTAGGCAACTGAAGGTTTCAGCCTTGAGTATGGTGCTACTCAAAAACATAACTAAAATGCCTAATATATTAGGCAACAAATACCTTTAAGATGACCTACCAAGCTACTTTTCTATGACTCTCTCCCCAAGACTCAGCACTAAATATACAACTTTCATGAGTAAAGAGGCAGCATTTTATTTGCCACTTCTACACATACCGTATGCGGCAGTCTTTCACTAATGTGTTATGAACACCAAGCATCTGGAAGTCTAAAGTCTGCCTCAACCAGCTTGAATAAATTTGGGCAGAATGCCACTCTAATCCAGAGGCATGCTATAACCCATACCAACACTAGCTTCATTTAGAGCTGGCTTCTGTGTCTCAGCACAGTACTACATTGGTCTCCGAAGATAAAACTAGACAGCAAAATTCGGATCCAGGTGAAACTCTGGCTCATGCTTCCATCTGTGGAAATAAGCGTACAATACACTAACGATACAGATCGAGCGATTTGGCACCGTCTGCAACAGTCCCTTAAAAGAGGGTAGTGTCCAAAAGCATTTAATAGGCATACTAGAATTTCACTGCTTTCCTTAGCTAAACTCTAGATAAACAAATTTATTTCCTTTTAAAAACACTGCAGGAAAAAAATTACAATTCAAAGATTCTCACAAATGTTTTTCTTTTAAGAACATTAACGCTGGAACTAATAACACAAGTAAGTGACCGCGAATAAAATTATCCAAAAGAACATACCGCAGAGAAGCTTCAGCAAATATCTGACGTAATCTTGATTCAGACTCCCCATAAAACCTATAATAATTAAAATATTTTATTAAAAAACATTTTTTGGTCTTTTCCAGGCAACTTGGAAAATACTGCTCATGTGCTCCAAAAAGACATTAGCACACCTTTTCAAATCCCAAAGTATATGCAAATCTACAATAGTATTTATTTTCAAAGGACAAGAAATTAAGGTTAAATGGGGCACAGGCAAAGATATAACCATTTTGCAACTAGAAAAAAGATTAAAGGGAAAAGCTTATCTCTTCTGTTAGAAACATTAAAAAAAAAAAAATAATCAGCCCCTGGGAACATTAATCTGTCCAGTATCATCTTAATTTCAAATATGCTTTAACAAGCCACTCTTCTTGTTGCAGAACTAACATGCAATTGTAGATGCAGTTTTAGGCCCCTCTTTAATGCAGTCCATGTCTTAGACAAATTTCTTGGCCAAATCCAATAAATCTCTTTTATTGCAAGAAGAAACATAAGCCCTACTTGAGAGAACCCTTTCCCATTTGTTTTTGACTCTCTTGGGCCAATAGCCGATAGCCAATTCTACATCTACATCTATCCACAATGGATAGATGCCAGGACAGATTTTGGGCTAACATATTTATAGAATTAAGGAAAATAAATTGGGTTGACTTACTTGCTTATTATTTCAGGACCATTAATAACGGTAACATGAGCGCCAACCTCATTCGCGATGGCTTTGGCAATCATAGTCTTCCCAGTACCTGGAGGGCCGTATAATAGCACTCCTCTAGGAGGAGAGATTCCTTTAAACAAGCACATGCACACAAACAGAGAAGAAAGTTAGTTGTGATAAGTGCCAGACTGAACAACCTGCACTTGCACATTGCACTGTCCCAGTTATTATCAATTATAACGTGACCTCAGCATTAACTTCTTTAACAGACATAATTTTGATAAAATTGTGGGCTTTCAATGGGAAGAACACTCTTGGAGACATGAATCTACATTTTTCCCTTTTAAAGTCCAAATAATTCTATTCAAAAAGCAACTATTTAAACCATTGTATTTTTCAGTAGTTCAACACTGTAATTCTCCCTCCACATTGTAGTGTCTGTTTAGGTTTGGGTTTTTTTCCCAAAAGTTACTGGACTGAGTACCTAATGACTATGGATGTATTTAAGTTACTCATGATTCTTACAGTGTCATTATTACAGATTTACAACATCAGAAAACCACTTCTCCAACACTCAAAAAAAATTCAAATATACTGTGAGGCTTGATTCAAGAATATTTACAAAAAGATGAAAAACACACACCAAAAGGATGAATTTGCCTCTCTAATGGCAACTGTTAAGAGCCAAAACAAATACTCAGGCACAGAACAAAAGGGACCCTAGAATAATAAGGTACTAGTGTGTCCAGTTAAAACTGGACAGAAACTACAGGTAACTGCTTGAAGGAATATTATGATTCCAGGTGAAGAGTCAAAAAAAAAAAAGGTTTCAGACTAGCAAGGGCAAATTAAATGGGCACAAGGCCGAAAACAGGTGAAAAATTATAAAGCAAAACAGTGACACATGTCTGACAAAGGACTGACCCTGGCACAAAAGACATTGCTGGAACACAACCAAATTAAAAACATTGGTTGGGTACTGAAATACCAGACAGGGATTGGTACTTGAAGGGCAGGTCACAACCCCAGTGGTGACAGAGAATAAATACAGCTTGTGTGGACAGAAAGCCCAACTCTTAGGAGCTAATATACTCGAAAATAAAAAAACATATCTGCTAATGGACAGAGAATAGAAATAAAGTGTCTTTACAACAGACTACTTCACAACAGTCCATTAAAGCATATGCTGCTCCCTCATGTGGTATTTCTGATACCGGCAAGAAACAGAGCTGCTGAAGCAAAGGTCTCGCCTCCACCGGCAGCCTCGCTGCCCAGGAGCGGACAAGGACTCTCAACAGTTGGATGGTTACTAAAGGTTTGTAGCTGGGAAGACAACACCATCATCTCTCATTTAATTAGTAGAGAATCTGATCAAGCACTTCTGGGACTAGGTGTGAAGAAGGATGACGCTGAAGCAAACTTTCTAACACAAAACCACGTGGTGATGCTGAGGCTGGAGATCAGTGAACTGAGCGGGACCACACATGGATGAAGATGCCTCACATCATCCCAGTCACCTGCCAATCATGCCCAAGCAACACACACCAGAAGAGTCACCTGTGTATTATGGACATTGTCCCAGTGATCACTGAAATTACCTCCTCTGTAAAGCTTATGTGGGAAGAGGCAAAGCAGAAAAATAAAAAGCCTCAAAGACATGATATTAAAGAAATATTTATAGGTAGGAGCCCTGTCTCACAGTGATGCACACCTAGACAAGTACAATGAGCAGACATGCCTGCTTTATGGACATATTCATTTGTAATAAATACATATACATTTGTCAAAAAAAATCCTCTAAGTCCATATTTATGTTAGATATAACTTTATATACGGCAACAGTGATTGGGTTAGTTTTTCCACTCTGTAATTCCATACTAAACGCACTGAGCAGTTTGAGTAAACAGCCTCAAACACTTCCTTAAAATCTTGCAGGAACACTACATATAATTAGATTTTTCAATTATATTGAAAAATATAATTAGTTGACTCTACCAAAACAAATAAAATATCTTATGATGACACAAACATCTGTACCTTTCAAATACCCAAGTATAGAATTCTTTCCTATTTGCCATAAATTCTGTTTATGCATACCCAAATTTCCTTAAGAGACACATATTTATTTCCTACTCAATTATTTTTCACACAAGCTAATCATAACACCTTCATAGTATCCATACAGTATAATTATAAAACAGTTTGACATTGCTTGGATGCACAAGTATACCAGATCAGTGTTACATAAAATTCTGTGCATATTCTTAGAATAAATTGGGGTTTTTTTAAAAAAAAAAAAAGTCACGTGAAAGAAAAAAAAATAGTATCAAATAAAGAAAGCCAACTCTTAGCATCATACCATAACTCTTGAACAGTTCGGCTTGCTTCAAGGGCAGTTCAACTGTTTCTCTAATAGTTCTGAGCTGGCTGCTTAAACCTCCTATCATGTCATAGGTGACTCGGGATTCAAAATCACCATCTTCTGCTATATTGAGCCTTGTTTCAATAAAACTGATTCTAGTTCTTGAAGAAATGAAATAAAAAGCGTCTGTGTTGCTTATTGCTCCAGCTTTGCCAGTTAGTGGGAGTCCCTCACTGCCTCCTTTCCCAGACAACTCCAAGCCATTGGTGAGGTCTGCACCATCTCTCTTGCTGTAGGTTTTATCTCCCTGAGCAGAGTCTTGTCCACTGGCTGCCACAGCAGAACTGGGTGTAACTGGTGAACCTGGCTCCATCAGTTTGCTTGGTGTGCTCACAGATGCAACCTCTGGACTAGTGTCAATGTCCATCTTGCTGAGCTGCAAGGACAAATCTAACATACTTGTCTCCAAATCAGACTTTTCAGGGTCTGGCTCATGCATATCACTGGAAATGGCATTGCCCTGGGCAGTCAGCTCTGCACCATCAGTTCCTTTCACCTTCATCACCATGATGTTACAAAGTTTGCCATAGAAAGTGAAGGCCAAGAGGTTTCCTGGTAAAACTATTTTCCCATCTATGAGAAGATCAAGAAAAAAAAAAGATAAAAAAAGACAAGGGAGAAATTTCAATCTACTTTGATAGCAATAACATTCATACATTCTTCTATCAGAATAATTATATACCAGGAAGCCTAGAGAGTGCTCTATATTAACACACAAAAGGTAGTTAGGTAATTTCAAGGTAATTTAAATGATCATTTTGTACACAAGCAGACTACTGGATAAACATTTGTCAGTATCATACATAATCTCTCACACTAAACGCATCATTAATTTGAGGATTTTAAATTTCATACCACATACAAAGTGAGATTATGGAATCAGTATCATAAGAAGTAAAAAATTTGTATTTGCTGTGTGCCTTATCAGCATGCATTATTTCATGTTTAGCCCACCTTGTTCGAGAGTCTTGGCCTAAAAAAGGTAAGGTTTTAGCCTTTGTGTTGACAGAGAAAGATCAGGAAATTTGAGCTGAATGCACCCTACAGGCACAGAAAAACAAAGGCAAAAATGTAAACAAGATTTATTATTTCCAGCCAAACTAATGAATTTGGAATGCAGCTCATGTCTCCTGCTTCTTAGTGTAGCAATACTGTTACTAATTCCTAAACCAGAAGATTCCTTTTCAGTAGAACAATTTGTAGCGAGTGCTTTGAGCAGCACTGCCTTCAACAACTTACCTTGCTTTTTCACCTTACTTATACATATCTACCACTCAAAGAGCAATTTTGGTTATTTACCACCAACATTAAAAAAAAAAAAAGATTCATAGTATGAGGTTTCATGTTAATACTGATCCCTTATCTTGTTTTTAATGTGTAGTATTGCACTCTTCACAGTGCAAGTAAACTCTGAAGTGCATGATGCTACCAGCCTGAAGGCCAGCAATGATTGCTAAACAATTGTAGCCTGAACAAGTAGTAGATATAATGGACAGAAGGAATTGAATCATGATTAATGTAAATTAGATATTCACAGCATGGCAAAATTATTTAGGCCAAAGAAGACTGAGCCTTAAAAGAAGTGTGAGCAGAATAACGTCCTGTTTTGCCGTAAGGCCTTGATTAAGAACACAGAAGCAAACAGTCTTACATCCAAAACTTGATAATCTACTACACAAATTAAACAATCAAAAGAGACACAGCAAAACTTATACCTAGGTTTCTCAGTAGACAAACAGACATTTCCTCAGCATTAACGGTGGCATCTTTGTCCCTGTGGTAGAAAAAAAAAAAAAAAAAAAAAAAATATTTTCCAAGCAGTAACTACTTCAAAACCAAAACAGAGTCTGCACCTGGATGCAGCAGGATGATGAATACCAACTATTTTACAATATATGATTTAACCCCACAAACAGAAAAGATGGATGAGCACTTTAATATCTTCAGCGATAAAATGATATTATCTGAAGGCTGCAGACATATAGTAAGAAAAGAAGCACACATTTAATTTTGGGTTATTTTTTCCATGCAAAATGCTGTAATAAACAATATCATAAGTTACATTTATAATATCTTTAAGTTTACAAAAATGGAACACATGCTTCTCATCTCACCAGGCAGAATGGCCACTGCTACATTTACTGAATTGAAAAAATTACAGATAAGGTAAATTTCTTTCAGCTCTGCAAACACACATACACATCTTCCATTGATTAAACTAGCGCCCTGAGCACTCGCAAAACTCTGCATATCTGAAGTGACTCAACAGATCAGCCTTAAGCCACTTCCCTCACCAGCCCTGGCCAGGCCTACAGCATTTTCTCAGACACTGTCTCATCACTGGGATGTAACACACGACTGAACACCTGTGCTCTCAGCCCAAAGGAAATGAAAGGTAAAAATTATCTCATGTGAACTTCCTCTGGTGTTCATATTAAAACATTTTACATCACATTTACAACTCACTGAGACCAGTGACATCACTAACTCTCCCTGCTCCTCAGATACACTACAACATATAAGGCTGTGGTGATGCAATATTTTTCAGTGATGGCTTATCTATACAATCTTTTTCCTGCTTCATTTGTGGCTTCACCTTTTACTAAAGCCCATTAAACAGTTTTTTAAAATTCCTTGGGATTTACACACACACCCCCCTCCAATCTTTACGAGCTTCACACATTAGCCCTTCTGTTTCCACAACAAAATAAAGGTCTCACTACATCTGTTTTGCAGACGAATGTCCACAACCTTTGTAAGCACTTACACCAAGAGCTGAACAAAAGCACCACTAAAGGCATTTAAAGTGGATACAGACGCTGCAAACAAAAGTCTGATCAACCGGGGGAGCTCTAAACCTAGAAATAAAAACCCATTTCTCAATTCTACTGATCAAGAAAGCAATTTGAGGGAAAGAGGGGTATTATGGTAATTTAGAGGAGAGCTCTCAAAATACCCTATCCGTTTCTGATAAGCAAACACATACTCAATTACGCTGTTGGGGGTCTGAGGTTGGGGATTGATTAATTTAACTGGAAAAAAAAGCTAAGGTATGCATGCAAGCACCCCACACGCCCCCCCCCCCCCCCCCCC
>NW_020799099.1:3564710-3567782 GCF_003259725.1 Athene cunicularia
CCCCCCCCAGACATTAATTTGCAGAGAATGAACGACATCTGTAAAGTGCCTAGAAATCTAGGCAGTACTCAAAAAATAACTGGGAATCACATTAAAAATTTATATTCTTACATGATAGGATGGCACTATGGTTCGTAGTACATTTACAGGCTTAAAACAGACTAATTACAGTTTTCATTTTTTCTCTCCTAGAGTAATCCTAGAAAAACAGTAATTTATATGACTCTTAATCTGGTGGCACACATGTGTAACAGTCCTTGGAGCCTGACTCCTGCTTGGCTGAGGGGGAAATCTCTGACTGTGAAACAGTTTCCAAAAAAAATTACTGTAATCATATTTCAAAAGTTACATGTGACTCCTCTGACCTCATCCTTAGCTTGTATTTCAGAAAAAGTCATAGCTTTAAAGAAATAATGAATTAATTGCATATTAACATGAAATAATGAATTGCATATTAACATGGGGAAATATAAATAGATCGGGTTTAATTATTTATTTCATATGGGGTTGGATAAGTGTTTTCAAAAACCTCTATAACCAAACAGTACGTAATAATAAAACTTCCTATAGGATTAAATTAGCCATAACAAAAATGCTGTAAAGACTTTTCTTTTTTTTCATTTTCTGGTGAGAAGAGAGGTCTGGATGGCAAAGCAAGGTGACACCAGAAGTCAACATACAATGTGCAGCCAAGTTAACCAGTGAAACTGTAATTAAAGCTAAACTGGTTATATTACTGACAAAAAGCAAGGTTGCCTCACCAACATTTCTGAGAGTCAGTATGCTGGAAAACAGCATCTACCCCTTCAAATGGACAATGACAATACCATGCTTGAAAACAGAGGTTTAACTGGGAATTAAAGTATTGGGACACTTTCAAAAGTACACTGTAAAATAACTTTATTTAGGAAATAACTATAATCAGATTCTTTATCAGTCCAAACGCTGACTCTGTGGAATGTTATGACAGATACAGGAAGTCATTCAACAGATCAGTAAACTGCTAATTTCTCAAAGCTTTCATGATTTCAAGATAACTGTGATTTGCACCTTTTACTCCCTTTTTTTGGTGAATATCAAGTAAAAAACAAAAACATACCTCAGAGTTTCCAATCCTAAAAAAATATTCCAGTAAATAAAACTGGAGCACAAAACCAAGCATATATAAGGGTGAAGTTTTGAAGGGAAGTGGTTATAAAAAATTACTCTCCCCAACCTGTCAGCCAGTAGTTCTCTTAACCACAACAGGACTTTTGAACAAAAGCTTCTCAGATAGCAGTTTGCAGTATATTTCCTAATAACAGCAGCAACGCAGGCTCCTTCTGACCTGACGTTAACTCTACACTCGGAGATCATCCTCATCCTTTACAAGTGACTTACAAGTTTAAAAAATCTGCCCTGATTGTGCAGTTATACACCCTATCTAATGCAAATGTAACGCAGGCAGCTTGACCTCTGCTTCAGGATGTACTGGGCTAGCATTATTATTCATTAATTTAATGTAAAGCAAAGAATCTCTTAAGGCTAATGAGCTTAGTGTCATTATGTGCTCCACTCCAGTACCACTCCACAGTTGAGATTTTGTACAATAGCTGGGCTGCTCCACCGCTCACAGAGGTAGCAGTCAGAAGGAGTTAGGCACCAGTTACCAAACCTTAGTGCTAATCCTACAAATATCTGCACATTTGATTTTGTGTAGATACTAGTTTCATCAAAGCAAGAGAGAAAAATAGCATCTTCTAAGAGGTAAGAGTCTGCAGGGCAAAGCAGACACCTGACAGCACGTCACTAGGTTATAACAAGTTGCATACCCCAACTTTACGTTGACTTCCTCTGCCTGGATGACAGCACCAGTCACAGGCTGCACAGTGATGGCATCACCTGGATTTACTTTCAGGTTCTTCTGTGTGGTTTCACTCAGCCCAACTTTCCCGCCTGGAAAGCCTGTGGTAGGCCAAGCTGTACAGACCTAGGAAAAGTTCAAAGAAAACAACTGTCAGTCCAGATTCCGCACCGCAAACAACCCCCCCGCCCCGCCTCCCGACTTCTAGTCCTCCAGTTAAAGTAAGCAATTACTTTACAATGTTTCAAAAAACATGGGCTGAGAAGGAAGAAGAATTAGGTTAAAACCTGGTGCCACACAGTAAGATACAGGTAGCGCTATGTTCTTAAGATATCCAAGATGCTTTCCAAGAAGTAGAGAGTTATATTTTGCCTACAAAGGAGACAAAATTTCCACCAGGACTATACACGTTCTGCAGATGACACAAAAGCATACACTGTGCAGACTAGGAAAGGCTGCAAGTCAATGAAGAAAGAAGAGTAAAGGGCTGTACTCTTTATTTGCAAATAAAACACGTGTGCACATATAAAATACATATATTGACACACAAGGCTTACAAATTTCTTGAAAATCTTGCAGATTTTTTCCAGTACCGAGAATTAAAAATGTAACTACACTGTAGAAAACATGAAAAAGTACATTCGTTATCTTCCCATGCATGCCCCAGTTTGGTCCCTATTCAATATGACAAGAATACACTGAAAGCCCAAGAAAAGCACATGTAGGAACAAGAGAGTCTCACCTCCTGTCGCCCATCAGCAGAGGTAAGCAACACTGGACGACCTATACATATGTTTGCAGACTTCATGCTGCTCAGCGACAGCTGGGCGAGGGATCTTCGCAACATTTTTGGAACTTTGTCATCTCCTAACATTTCCAGGAGAAAAAAAAAAAAAAGCACCATTTTTTTTCCTACTTATCAGATGAACCTTATGTTTCTCGTGCTCCCCTGTCACTACAACTGACAAAACCCTTCCAAGCCCTGACAAGAGCCGCGAGGGAAGGGCAGGCACCCTCTCGGGATGAAATCGCGCTATAACGGGACAGTGTTTCTGACAGGCCCGGAGACACGCACGGTTACACGCTGCTGCTTGCTGGATTTTCCACCCCGTGTTAGCTACCAGCGGGACCCGTCTGCGGCGCTCGTTACTCTTCTATAGCGTAATAAAAAACAAATTTCACGGGGTCTCAGCCGACCTTGCCCAAGACACACACCCCCCGCCGGTCCC
>NW_020799099.1:3567832-3609824 GCF_003259725.1 Athene cunicularia
GTGCCGGGCGGGGGGCAGCGGGGTGGGGGGCGGCGGTGGTCGTCCTCCTCCACACACAGCCGCGGCCGTGTGGTGGAGCGTGTTGGCGCAGGCGGAGGAAGGCGTCGGAGATCCCTTCCCCAGAGCCTTAGGGCAGATCCTGACATAAAAGCCATCAGTTTATGTGTAAACGCCAAATCGTACCACGTAAAATGCTGCCGAGCTGGCGGCGCCTCCTCTGCTGCCACCGCTGTCACGTTTCTCACATCGATGGTAGTTTGACCCTGTGGTAAATGAGAGAAAAACACAGGTTTCCATGTGTTCATCCCAACTGTTGGGCGTGGTAAGGTTTAAAACCAGAAGGAGCAAGGGCAAGGGGGGGTCTGGGAGCGGCGGCAGCAGCCCGTGCCCTCCTTACCTTGGTCTCTCCCGCAGGCGCGGTGGCCCGGTGGCGGGAGGAAGGCCGCGTCGCCGTCTGGCTGCGCGTCCCCATCCTCCAGAGCAGGTTTGTGGCGGCGGCCGCTTCGCAAGGCTTTGCTTTCCACCACGCCGAGCAGGGCTCGTCCACCCTGACGCTGTGGCTAGGAGAAGGGCCCAGCAGGCTACCAGGGTACGCCACCCACCAGCTGGGAGTCGCAGGTTAGTTACAGCAGCGGTTGTGCCCACGCAGAGCCTGTGGAACGAGGCCCTTATGCCTGGGTTCAGTAGGAGAGCGACTGTTACGCTGCACACCCAGCGCATGGAAACCAGGTGCTTACTGTTGGGGTAACTTTTAACAGTGAAGCATGTCATTCGTGAGTGCACCTGTACAACTGAGCGTGTTGCTAAAAACAGGGCAATAAAGAGAAGTTTCTCAAAGTTACTCCAGTTTGAGAAAATTGTAAACACCTCGGAGAAGAAAAAGTGGTCACAAAGCTTTAAAATTTTAACTCATATTGTTTTTAAACACCATTTTGAGAAACAGAGCTTGGCTTTCACTTTGCAGGTGTGAGAGAGAAGCTTTCAAGGTTCAAGCAGTTTTTTTAGAAGTAAAAAAGTAACTAATTAGAAAAAAAAACACTTCTCCCTCTCCTTAGTGTAGATTATTAATATATGTATCTGCCTAAACTATGCTCAAGGTAAGGTCTCTGAATGGGGCAAACCTGACCCAGCAGGGATTGTTCAGGAGCTAGCACAACTGTTAGCCTAAATTACAATGGTCTAAAAACTGCTCTAAGCTGTGCCTAGAAATCCACAACACAAGTAGTATTTTACAAACAAACATCTGGACACCATACTCTTACCCCTCTACACCTCCCACAACCACAGTTGGAAGGGAGTTGCTCTAAAACCGGAGGAAATTCCCAAGGAAATAGATAAAACAGTTTCCCTTTTTTTTTTTTTTTAAATCTAATGCAGTACACCAAACTAATGATGAGCCATAAATACAGTCAACTTGAATTCAGCTTCACCAAATTTGACTGATTTTGCCCTCTCAGCAGCATTCCACAGGTATGCAATTACCTGTCCCATCACTCAGTAATCTCCTGTGGAGGTTGGTTTGGACCCTTCTCGTACTGGTAAAGGCTATGTGATACTCAGCAGTTACAAGGAGAGCAAATCTCTCCCAGTACAAGCTTGACTTGTTTGTCCTTGGTTTGGAGGGACTGTGTGGGACATTAATTCTTCACCAAGTGCTGCTAAAACACATAAACAAAAATTTGAAAAAATGTAATTAGGAAGGCCTCATAAAAGCGTGTCAGGTGAAAGTAAGTTTTGGAAAAACAAAGCCTTCAATTACAAAACAGTGCTACTACTATCGGTAGTGGGAGTTTTCAGTTACAAAGCCAGCAGAGGGCAGAGTAGAAGCTGAAGGCAGGCTTGGATTTTTTCAATGGACATGTTAGAGCATGTTTTCCTGAGGTATGAAAAACCTCACCATTAAAATATGTGGCATTAAACTCGAGTAAGATAATGCATTCTCCTAGCAAAAGCACCGTGTTACTCCTTATGGTTATAACTTACATGTTTGAGGAAACATGACGAACTGAAAGGGGATTTTTCTGAAGTAGGTTTTGCACAGCTGGAAGTGCTAAAAGAAAATCATGTAGTAGATGTGTTGTGACCCAATAGTTATCAGAAAGGACTTAATATAAGAAAAAGCATAACTCTGAAAAACTCTCAAATAAACTTGAAAATATGAAAAATGCACTTTTAGAGCATGAGTGTAAATTGCTGTTGTACTTTGAGAGAAACACTTTGCACGTGGCCAGTAGGAAAAACCTTTGAGGAAAGAAATCACTTAATAATGCAGGTATATGGATTTCATCATTTATCACACAAATTTAAAAATTGTGAACATATAGTGTATATATTTTTTCCTACCACTTTTCAAACATGTACATTCTTATTCATTACTGGGAGCTTCTTTAAAAGGGGTGAAGGCTTAAGGAAAGTATTTGGGCAGATAAGCAGATTTCTGTGTGTGAAATAATGACTGCAAATTTTTCTTAGTGGATCTGGAACACGTTCCAAGAATATGCAGTGTGGATACTGCTTGGCATCTATTTATTCCATTATCTTTCTACTTCAGGGGAAGCCTGGATAGTGGAAGTGCTTAATTCTATTTGTAATTAATTTTACTGAAATACTGAATTGTTTAAATATGTGCATTTATAGTTTGTGTCTGTGCGCCAAACCCTAGGCATTTTTATTTCCTGAACAAAAGAAATATTTTAAAAAGTTTCTGCAGTAAAGAAATGCAAATTTATTGATGAGAGTCTTCATCTCATAGCTGTGGCCAATCAGTTAAATACAGGACTTAGTCCCTTAAGCATCCTGCAAATACAAAGCTGAGACATTGAGCCTGGTTTGCCTGCCTGCAGGAAGCCAGCACAGGCAGCAGAGGACAGGTAGTGACCCTGCATTGCCAAGTAGACCAGCAGCTGGATTTTGTCCTGTCTGGAGTTTCCCACACAGCGAACAGGGCGCAGCCAGGGCCAGCTCCTTGGCATCATCCAGCCAAGTGATGACAAAGGTGTGAATAAGCAAGGTCAAGTCGTATTTTGCCAGACAAGATCAGAGTCGCCAAGCAGAGAGTAGCAAATGTTACTCATTGGGTTTGGCCATTATTGTTTAGAAATAGTGGAATATGTGATGTGTCTTCCAACTAACTCTGTTGCAGCCGTTTGTAGGCGGCAGGATTTTCCAAATATGTAAAGGTACATAAAAGCTTCTGGTGTATGAAATGATTAAGATGTTTTTGAAAAGCTTTTCCAAAATTCTCCACCTCCTAGGAGGAAGTGGTCTGTCATCCAGAAAGTGACGTGTTTGTAAATATGCCGCATAACAGTGGCATAGGATGACAAGTTGAGGAAGGAAAGTAAAAGGAAGAAAAGTAAACGTCATTCACTTCTCCCTCCTGTGTAGTGTAAGCCTTACAACACAGCTGTTATTTTCATTGCTACATATCTTAATTTAGTTGTTGAAACAAGTCACTGGAGTAGAAGAGGGACAAGGGTCTACACACACACACACAAAATCATCAGCCTTGGCCAGTCCTATGACTTGAGGAAGTGTGTAAAATGAGCAGCTGCATAAATGTCTGACTACACAGGCAGATGCAGTTAGGTTATGATGGTCCATAGAATCAAAAGTGATTTAAAAGCAGTTCCCAAGTTGCTTTACAAAGTAATATAGCTATTCCTGTCTGCTGCTGTTTGCAATGCAAGTAGTCATGTGTGCCCTCATTACGTGGATGACAAGTGCTTTTCAGTGCTGAAGATCTTTTCATACCTGTTTACATCAAAACAGGTAGAATGAAGATATTTTTCCCCTCCATTACTCATTGTCTAGTGTCATCTAAGGGATTTATTTTTTTAAAAAATTATTTTCTTACCTATTTCCCAAAAGAGAGCATTCAAAACAAAGCTGTGTTGCAATAGTGATTATTTGGTTAGGTTACAAGTATAAACCTTTCCAGAAAGTCATCCTGGTGTTGGGTGGTTCAAAGCTCCAGGTACCACATTTGTAGCAAGAGGGAGCATTTTTAAAACCACAGTTCAGAGCCTGCAGCCAAGCTCTGATCTCACAGATACTAAGCAGGTGCGGCCCAACAAGATTCAGCAGGACTCCCGAGTTACACTTGGGAAAATGAGACCAAACAGCAAATCCTGTTACTTTTCTTCTTCCTTTCTGCTTGTTTTGGATTTAGGTATCATCTAGCAGAGATTCTGGACATCTCACAGAGAATTTCACTGTCAAAAATTACATTCACAGGCATCGATTTCTGGGGACAGAGGAGAGAAAATGTTTAACCTCTTTGATTCAAACTACAGTTTCCTGTCTTCAGCAAACCATTTGGCTGAAGAATGGCTTTTCTAGAAAATAATCCCTGTAATCACAGCATGCATCAAAGTTGCTCCTGCTTTCCTTTTTTTCCCTCTTTTAAACAGTACAGTACTTGAACCTGGTCACTGCTGTATATTTATAGGAGGAATGAAATCATAAAATCACAAGCCACGGGGAGGCAGATATGTGACTACACTCTTAAAGCATGTCCTTTGACATATCTCGAAGGAAGACTGGTATTTCAGCTTTTAAATATTCCTCCTACACATAAGGCTGCCATGTATTATTATTAAAAAACAGAGGCCATTTGGAGCTGGACACTCATTCCTTAATAATTCCCTTCTGTGGAAATACTTCCCCATAGCATTTTAAATGCATATATCATCACAGATCTGTCCACATACTTTTCCTCCTGCTATAAAATGATATAAGCATTTTTTTTATTGTTAACTACTAACTTGAAACCCATGCATGACTGATGTGGAAAAGAGCCTGGTAAGCTGCACCATAGTACTCATTCTGCTCACCACAGCGTACTTTAAAATCTCAGAAAAATACCTGTTTTAAAGAGAAGACATTTTTAAAGTATGACCAATGAGTGTGACATGATGATTAAACATGAAAGCATTTGGGCTTTAAAAAGTAGGAAAACTTGTAATCTGCGGGAGAAAGTCATGGGCTGAGCATGAGGGCACAAGGAAAAGCTGAACTTTTCAGTTGTACATTCTGATTTTACTTTTTTTTAATCAAGTGACAGTGTCACTTTTCCACTTGGAAGCAATGCTTTTTGATTAATGAGTTAACTCAGATACTGGGCAGTTCCTGTCATGAGTTCTTAGCTGGGTAGTACAGTATGAGTTCATAGATAGTCAAGTAGTTGAACATTATCAGTACAGTCAGCCCATTGAGTACTAAATCTTGTGCATTATTAACGAGAAAATACTCATATCTTCACTACAGCAGGCAGGAGTTTTGTTCTGAATTTCACTGGATGAGAGTTGTTGCCCATCATGGCTACTTGGCCAGAGTCGCTGGAAAAGTTTGTTATTTGAGCAAGATTACAGGCACATGTCTGCTGAACCAAGCAGCTTTCCTTCATTATTTGGATGGTGTCTTATTCTTGAATTCTTTAGTTCTGATATTAACACAAGCAAATTATTATTTTCATTTTATGTCTAATCTGAAACTTAAATATGGGAAGTATTTATCTTGGTACAACTAACTTTTTTATACAGGATAGTTAACTTTTGTCATACTTATTGTGTATCAGTTTTCCACTGACAAACCACTTTCTGTGATTCATCCATACAAATCTTGCTAACTGTAAACTGAGTATAATCAGAGTTTTGTCATGCTGTATCAGAACATGTTAATTTATGGTTATGTTTGAACATAGTTGTCTAACAGTCGTTTTCAATATTACCTCTCTACTAGGTGCTGTTCTAGATGAAAGCACTGGAAAGGTGTTGGTCGTACAAGACAGAAATAGGGTAAGTTTGTTTCAGGATTATAAAATAAAGAAGTTCGTTTAGATAAGCCTACTCTGTAGTATAAAAAATATTTTATTTTTATTCGTGCAAAATTGTGAAAGTTAAAAGTTACTTTCTTTTTCGAGTGTCTTGGAACATATCTATCAACAGATTGCTGTACTGCATTTGAAGAAAAAAAAACCAACAAAACTTTGAAAATCAAAATTGTTGTTGATTATAACTGGTGATTAAATCAGCAGAACTAAATATCCTTTCTGGTTTGAGTTTTCTGTTTTCTCAAGAGTCCCTGATCCTGTGTTGGGATCCATGCAGACGTCTGGAAAGCCCCAGTGGCTCAAAGCAGATTTTGGAAGAAGGATTCTGATTTTGTTTGGTTTTGAAAATTCCAGGCATATCTGTGGCTTTAAATAAGCAATAATGTGGTTGGCCATGACCTGGAGACCACCTTAGTACAGCAGGTGTAAAAATCACTAATTTCTCACAAACTGCTTGACCCCACTACTGAGAATGCCAAACCAGAGAGTCTTAGTGTGGTGCTGGTGTGTCCTGTGATGTGGCCTGAGGTAACCAAGTGTCCGTCACTGGTCACGTCTTCCAGCCTTCATCAGGCTAACCTAGATTTTAATACAGCACATGCAGGAAGTTCACTGGCTCATTAGCCTGTGCTATTCCATTTAATATACTTAGCTTCCATTAGGCTTTCATTTGCAAATCAAAGTGTCTCTAGTACAATGAGATGATCTGCAATTTTAACATTTTACACGCATAGACTGAAGTATACTTGGATGCATCATTTTCATGCTATATAGTTAAAACTATGACAGAATCTCAGAGACATTTTTCTGTCTTTCCTGAAATAGCTACTAAGAGATTTCTTCTTGGGACCCAAAACATCAACTCATTGATAACACCACCAGAGTTAATGAACTTCAATGAACAACTTTCATAGGCAGGTTCAATCATAAAACACATAGAATTTGCAACACAAGAGTTCAGAGGAAGAGAAACACCATTTTCTTTTTTTCCTCTAAACTATTAATTTTATACTTACCATAAAGTAAAATTTGAAGGACTTCTCTATAGCAGGACCTTCAAGCTTACACTCAGTAACTACCAGTTAAAGCATAAATCCAGCATACAAGCTATAGGCTCTGAAAGCGGTTCTAGTTCTAAAGTCTCCAGGAACAGAACAGTACATCATAAACTTTAGAAATGCTACCTTGATTTTGCCTTTTATGCACACAGAAATAATAAAACTGCATGCTTACCTTTTGGTACAGATCTTAAACAGGTCTCTCATTAAAAATGGAAATTGCACATTCTACAGATTTAGAAGGAAATAGTAGTTTCCTAAGCCCAGGAGGCTTAGGTTTTAACTTCTTCACACTGTGGTTTTGTTAAAGCTCACCCACAGCCATTTGAAGTGCAGATGTCTCTATTGAGTTTTACAGTGAGACATCAGATGCTCTATTCAGGTTCTAGGTCCAAATCCATACTTAGCAGGCATTATTACCTCCTTAGCCTCTGGCCCCAAAACACAGGGGGATCACTCTGGCACCACTCTTGCCTCCAGCTCATTCTGGAAAGTAGGATGGGGATATTCCAGGTCAGCTATGTCATCTTACCTTTCCAGAACAAAGCTGACAGCGCAGGGAGGGAGGGAGGCAAAAGCAGAAAAGTAATTGTTTCCAACTTCCCCTTTACACCACTCGCTTACTAACTGAATAAAATTAAGGATAAAACCTGGTGTGAATGAATGCCCATACATTTCTTGTGCAGTGACCAAATAAAGTATCTCAGTGCAAGCAAACTGGCTCAGACAGTTGCTTGCAACTGTCAGTTCCAACACTCCCCTCCTTTCTCCTTCCCCCATAATGAACCAATTTCCCTGAAATGGTGACTTTTAATATAAATGGTGTTCTGAAAGCTTAAAAAAAAAAAAATTCAACACCTAGTGGAATTTTAAGAGTTGTTTGGGTTTAATCGTGAAAGGACAATTCCATAGCACACAAGGAAAGATTTCCAAGAACTGAAAGCAAATCTGAAAGCCAATAGACAAGTACGTATATTTTCCATCTGCTCTATTTTTAATGTCACTTTACACTCCTATCCAAGCCCTTTAATAGTGCCCAGAAAAAAACATTTTCCATTGTAGTTGGTGGGGTTTCAAATCACTGGAAAGCACACAACTTGCCTCTGTGCTGCATGTAAAAGAAAAGCTACCTTTTTTTTTTTTTTGTCAGCGTACCTTTTTACGGCATTAATTTCTAGTTGAAGGTTAACTTCTTACTACATAAACTTTTAATAAGAAATGAATAATACACAAATGTAAAGCCTACAAATCTTTGTGCATTTGCAAGAGATGTAGGAACTGGGACTCCTTTACCAGTATCAATAACTGCACCAAATCTGCACTTCACATTCTGTTTTAAGTACTGAACTTTATTGCAATTCAATAAATGCTTCTATATATAAATCACACACAAGGCCTCAATTTTTGTATTCCATGAAAACAAACAAGTTACACTAAATGGTTATTACAGACACACAAAGACATCTTAAAGCCAGTGCAGTATAGAACGGTACTACAATCATAATACCTGTTTGTAAGGTTAAATATATATACATTTTTTTAAAAGCCAAAACCATGAAAGTGGAATACATTAGTGATTAAATATAGGAATATATAGTCTATAGCAGCTTTTTTTAATATTCAACTACTGTATCTATTTATCTAGCAGCAACATTGTCTAATGACTGTTAGACAGTTTGTATTTTCAATCAGTAGATGTTTCGTTCCAATATTTCATACAGACTGATGATCACATTAGCAAGAACAAAGAAGTTCCTACTGAAAGTCTTACTAATGTTTGTAAGATTAATTACAATACTGCAACTTCAACAAAAAAAAATCACGTGTTCATTTTCTCCTTCATATCAGAGTGTACAACACAGGCTGCATACTTCATTAATATTTTTTCCTCCAATACAGACTATAAATGCGTGGAAATTTCCAGGAGGTCTGTCTAATCCAGGCGAAGACATTGGTAAGTCAGAGGATAACAGGTCAGACATCAACAGAATTATAAAGACATTTAGAGTACTGCAATACATTGTGACCCACAACGCTCCTATTGCTTCTTTGAATTAATGTGAATAGATGATGTGACATGATCCTATGACCTTAATGTTAACAGGGTAACATATGTTCAGGGCAGAGAAGTTTTGTATTTGTAATATTTATCCTTTTCCACAATTTCCCTTAAGTGAGTGCTTGAAGCCAATTTACTTTTTGTGGGCTTGTTGGATATGCTGTAATATGAGCCAAAATGCAGCGGATTAAGGTAATCAGTATGTAACCCAAATAAAACTGAAAGCATGAGCTCTCAGCTCACACTAGAATCCAGAGCAGTGAGCTCAATGATGTACTGAGCAAAAATTTCCAACTCTCCATTTTTATGTGCAAAATAGAAATAAATATAGTTGCTTCCTTCCACCCTTGTTTGATTTGATTTGTTTAGACTAAGAGCTCTTTGGCAGAGGAGCAGCATTAAGTGCAGTGCCTCAGTCTTGTGGGCACCTACTTTCAACCAGAGAGATAAGGCACTTCTGTATTAAAACCAGTGCTGATTTAAAGAAACCTATCAGTTTTACCCAGCGTAGCATAGGCAACGAACAACACTGCTGGAGTTATGTTCAGAGGTGAACGAACAAGGGTGTTTGTGAAAAGACAGAAAATCGTGCTTTTTCTCCTTGTATCTTACCCCTTAAAACTACGATCCATAGACTGCTTAATTGTTAAGTTATACTGCAGTTATTAGGTAGATCCTGTTTTCAAAGGTTGCATTTGCTCACATTAATTTAGCCCCACATCAGTATTCAAATATATTCTTCCACAAACTCAAAAATGTTGCCCAGAGCAGCGCAGCAGCTCTGGCAAACTGGGTATCAAGCCCAGGTTTCCTGACAAGTTCATACCTTATACGGATCTACTATCTTAGCTGTCTTCCTACAACAGTGTGTGGAGGGCTTGTATTCCCACTCATTATTTCAATACATGCAGAAAGTTTTTAGTTAGTGGATATGGCTGAGGTGTAGTCTTCTTAACTCTTGAGTCACATTAAGTCTTTTTGTCAAACGTGGCGATAGAAATTAAAACTACTTGCTTGGCAATGCAAATAACATGTGACGTAGTGAAATGGATTCATGTTTTCAGAAGAATCCCAACCACCGTGTCTGCTTAGCCTGGTTCCTTTTCACTTCTAGTGACAGAGCACGGGTCTAGGCCAGGAGATATCAGAGGGATTTTTGTACTTAGGGAAAAGAATGACCAGCACTGGCATCAGCTTCCCCAGAGGAGTGCTGATACTGAGTAGGCCAGTGGCATCCCTCAAATAAGAGGTGAGATTACAGCTGGAGCCTGGATGTAGGTATTGAGAAACACCTGGGAGGAAACAAGTCTCTTACAGCTCCCCTCCTGCCATGACTAAACTGTGTAATAATAAAAGTTACGATTCTCTGCATCACATCTTAACATTACAAAAAGATATAAATTAGTGAAGCATAAAATATAATAAGCTTAATTTTCCTTTTTTTATCCTTACATCAAACCTTATAAACTCACAGTCATTCAAGGGAATAAATTTCAAATTACAGTTACAAATTGCAATTACAATGCTTGAAGATCCTGTGATTATATATGTCAGTGACAAAATATATGGCTGCCTACTTTAACAAGTACAAACCGACTCGTGCAAGTAATCTGAATAGTTTCAGAATGCAGATTAAGCAAAGTGCACACATTGGTATTTGAATATTTCTGAAACTCAAGCCCTAGTGTTTCTTCTAGTTTATCATATATTTTATATATATATATACACAAATTAAAGGGAAACAGAAAAAGGCACATCTAAAAGCAAAGCTCAAAGCTTAAATGAAATCCCTAGTACTTCATTTCTCTTAACCATAGCCTACCTTAGCATTCTTCATCACCTCACTTCTTTGACCACTTTTGTGTAATACAGCCCCCTGCTGAATAATAAAACCACTTGCCACAGGGAGTTTGCTTCACAACCACTATTTTAAACCAGAGGACCACAGAGGCCTCTCTGGGCAACATAAAATGCAACCTCTTCAAGGGTCAGGAATGGCAAATTAGTACCTTCCCCATTATGCGGTAGCCTTTAAACTAACAGAGTCACCAACATAAATGTTCTGCAGGCATCATGCATTACTGGGGTCTCCAATCCCCCAAAGACTTCTATATACTTGGTGTAAACTTTATACAGCTCATTCTGTTACAAGACAGACATTGAGGCAAGGCAGAAATGTGTGAAGAATCAGGGCCATTAACATCTAGTTGTTTGGCCTCTGCTGGATAAATCGTTTTGTTTACATATTGCTAGCCACTGTATGTCCCAATTATTTCCAATATTTGAAACTACCCCTAAAACGTCTGTTTTGTTCACCTCTGACATGCCAAGAGGCAAGCTTCCATAGGAAGGCAAATCTCTGCACAGTCTTTTAAAATGTATTTTGCTTTTGGAAGTAAGCCAACACACTCATTTCTTACTGAAAATGAACTAATGGTAGCAGGTAACATTGCAAAACAGCTATATGCATTTACCAGTCAGACAAGACACAGCTACAAGTTTACATAGGTTTGGAAAAAGCTACTCTTTTACCTACCAGTAGTTACCCCAGGCAAGCAGGATTTAACTTGGCTACAATGAAACTGCAGATTTGGGGAAATAAGTGGAATATCAAAAAATCTCATTTGGGCTCTTCAATTTATTATTCAAGAGACAAATTTTCTCTTTTAAGGGTGCTGGATAGATGAGCACTTCTCTGGCTGTAATTGCAGTACACAGACCCTCTAGGCCCCTGAAGTTAGGGATGCTTTGTAATGAGGAGCGTTAACACTTACATCACATTGCTTGATGTACACAAAATGTACACGTGCAGCACAGATGCAGCAAGTTTTCTGCAGCAACAGGCCACGTGCTACATTGGTGTTACGGCATATTTGAAATGTCACTAGACACTTAAGTCCTTTTCAAGATGTATCTGAAGTGCCAACTTTCACTTGCTTCAAAAAATAATTTTACCCATTTTGTAACACCCTGTGGCAAAGTGCAGTGAAACTGATCTGGTCAAGTGATCTGAAGTACGTCCAGGTGTTCAGCTGTACCGGGTCTGAATCTGACACTGGCCAGAAGCAAGGAGAGAGATGGGGGCTAAGAGTCAAAGGACTGGAACGAGGGTGCAATGCTGTCTCAGATTAAGAGATCAGTGGGGCCAGCAACCATCAGAATATCTGTTTCAAAACTGCACCCTGTACAGTATTATCAAAAGATTTTTACTTTGATCATTTTGTGGGAGATACACAAGAAAGGCATGTAGCAATTTGTTTTGTTCAGTGACTAAAAAATTACCTTATCCTCATGTTGAAAGAAACAGTCTTACATTCTGAAAAGCTTATGAAACAGAACAGAGAATGCTTTGAGTTAGATTTTTCCATGATCAAAAGGCTTAAAGAGTGTTAAGCTATTCTTGTATGTATTGCAATGATTGATTTTGTCACCTAGGAGACACAGCAGTTCGAGAGGTTTTTGAAGAGACTGGCATCAAGTCAGAGTTCAAGTCCATCTTAAGCGTGAGACAGCAACACAAACACCCCGGAGCCTTCGGGAAGTCAGATATGTACATCGTCTGTCGCCTGGAGCCCTCCTCCTTCGACATCAACTTCTGCCAGCAGGAGTGCCTGAGGTGTGAGTGGATGGCCCTCGATGAGCTTGTGAGGACAAGACAGGCTACTCCCATCACCAGCAACGTAGCCAAACTCTTACTTTATGGATACCGGGAAGGGTTTGATAAGATTGATATAACCATGAGAGAGTTTCCAGCTGTCTACCCAGGCCTGTTCTACAAACTATACCACAGAGAGCTGCCCGAGTCCTATAGAAACATTACATGATAGCAATACATTTCACATTTCAGTATATTAATAATTTAGAATTATTACTGTAGTGTTATATAGACCATATTAAAATTATCCATGGACTTATTTTTAGGTTATTATTAGAAAGTAATTATTTATTCTCTAATAATCTATAAATTATTTTAAAAAGTAAATACTGCTATAAGTGTGCATCAGATTATGTTTTCCTTTACTCTGTAAAGCAAACATAAGGTAAATAAAATAGCTCTATGTAGGTATCTAGCAGAAAACAGAAGTGTTACTGATCCTGAAAATACATTTTCCAAGTAATTTTACCTCCACACACACTGGCACAATAGGTTTAAAGAGCAATGAAAGACAGTAGGAAACATTCATGTTTTAATCTGGTATCTTCAAAAGTAGTGAATATCAGCAAAGAATTGCTTATATTTTTGCTACTTCAGAAAGGAGTAGGAAACTTGACCTCTTTAGTGTAGTGTGGCATACGTGCTTGGAATCCACCATGGAAATCAGCTTTTAGCAGACATGGGAAGAAAAAGGATAGCTTTCTGTCCAGGTCCAGTTTTTGGTCCAGGTTTGTACTGTCCAGTTCTTTTCAGTGCCACATACCAATCAGAGTATTTCCGTGATCGGTAAGTGTTATAATTATTAGATTCTAAACGCTCAAAAAAGAAACATTCTTCTGTTGCACATTTCTGAAAGGGAAAAAGAAAAGGATTATTGATATTCTATCTCAAATCAATTCTTCAGATTCATGGGACTAACTTAGCGAGGGTGTCAGCAGTACATTTCGTTTTAAGAAATTCACATTAAATATTTCATGTTTGAAGAAAGATGCAGTTATTGTGAAAATATTGTTAAAAACACAAGAAGAATAATTTTAAACTATGGTTCATTTATTATCTTTAACGCAGACCAAGCAGATTCTAGTTTGTTTTCGTTATGTAATTCTTCGTTCAAACAATTAAATGGAGAGCTCTGTCCCTTGGCACTTACTCACTTCCAAGCTCAGTGGTTTTGCCATCTCATCCTAGGTTATACTTTAACCAAAAAAAAAAGCAGGATGTAAGAGAAAAGGCAGTATCTTCCTTGCCTTCCTCAAACCAGCTTTTTTATCAGTTAGATAAATAGCATGGCATAGAGTTTCAGCCTTTGCCTATTCTTTTCTAATTTTGAGGTTTAACTTCCCTAAAGCTAATTCAAGTCTGTATTCATAGAGCTCTGAAACAGTAGCAAGGCTACATATGTTCAAGATTTTTTAAAATTCAAAACTTCTAAAAGAGTTTTAAGAAAAGATCAGGCCTGGCAAAGGGGTCTATTACACACAGAGACCAGGCATGCTCTACTAGTGTTTAGAAATACATCTATGGAATCATTCTGCTTCTGGAAGTAAAGCCTTCAAAACCAACTCTACCTACATGGAATTAACACATAGGTTCACACCTACAAATAAAAAGGTCATTCTTTACACGACAGGTAAAAGTTGAGCTGTGGAGCTCCTTATCATAGGAAGGTTTGGGTTCCCCCAGCTTACATAGACTTAAGTCACTTACAGACAAGTTGATGGAAAAGAAATTAACTGACATTTAATGTATAGGTAAAAGCCATTCTTGGCTGAGAAGGCCCCAGAGTTGAGGTTGGTTGGGGGTTGGCAGACCAGTACTATTTACAATACTCTGTACATCTTTTCTTCTATGCTGCATTTGACCACCATCAAATAGAAGATACTCCACTTTTTATGCAGCCCTTAAAAGGTAAGCCTGCTGTTAACAAATACCAGGTGATGTACTTTCTTCTGCACGTGGCAGAAACCACTGCTCCCTCAAGGTGGCCATACTGAAGAGAAAGAGTCTTCATTTTCAAATGATCCCGTTCCCATCAGTGAGATCATGTCAGGTGGACATGATCTATTGCAAGACTTCAACCCACAAATTTCCTTGGATTGTTGTTATTGCCTTGGGGACTCAGAACCCAATTAATTTAACTAGGATTAGTATTTATAGCTGTTCATAGTCAACTGGAAACAGGAAAGTTAATTCACATCCTGAAATTCACCACATGGTTCCTTGTATCAAAAGTGTAAGAGGACATACAAACATCTGCAAGTAAGGTCTCATTCTGTAGGAAGATCACTGTTGGTGGCTAACTGCATTCATCCCAAGGCATATTCACAAAGGCAGAAGCCCTGTCTCTCATAGTGGTCACAGTGCAAACCTGCCTGTAGAACCTGCGCTTTAAGCAAGAAAAAGTCTTTTCTCAAATACAAAGATGGCAGAAGTTCAGCACCGCAGGAACTTACAGGGGGGAGGGGCACTTTCTTTGCATACACACCATCTATCAGTCCATCAATTCAGTCACACCCATTTACCCAGAAAATTTTTGGGAATGCCATAGGAGAAGAAACGCTAGCCATGAGAAAGAATGCATGTAAAATCTTGGAGAGGAGACAGGGAACATGAAGCAGTTCCCCAAGTGATGAAGCTACTCTTTGTTACAATCTTCTCTTAGTATTTATGAATACCTAAAGGGAGCTTGGAACAACTAAGACTTCATACAGTACGCATGAAAACATACAAGTGAAGAGTAACTCCTCATATATGCCAAGTTTCTGTAGCTACAAGCAATTAAACCATTCAAATGCAGTCTGGAATCAAGTAATCTTTCTCCAAACATATGTTCTCCAAATAGTTTTTTCCTCCACTTCAACCCATTTTCAGATAGGAATTTTAGTTTCTAAGGAAAAGAACTTCCTGTAAGAGAAAAATCCACATACAATTTCTCATTTCTTTAACCCACTAATATTTTTACATTTCAAATAGCAGAAATCAAATTAACAATCTTCACATGATTTGTATTTTAAAGAATCTTTCTCAAGATAAATCATATTTTAATGCCTTTTGTTCTGGCAATGTGAAAACAGATGCATTAATCATCTCAAGCCACAGATCCAAGCCTGAAATAGATTACAGTAGCCTTAAGAGGGCACAGAAACTGTATGAAGAAAAGCAGCATTTAAGAACAAAAACTTTAAGCAGAGTTTAGACAAGTTCAGTACGATTGCCCAAGCTGGAAATTCTGGCAGAGACCATCGAAGCTGGCTCACACCTCGTTTTCGCCTCCTACCCGAAGCGGTGGCACTCCTGGAAGTGCTGAGGCATGCAGGCGCCACGGGCGCTGGGGAGACACTGGGCAGAGCACAGCCTCCGAATGCCACAGCACCCCATTTCTCTAGGCACCCTTCCCTTGGCAGTCCCCGCTGGGTGCAGCTGTGGAGACAGGAAGGTAGATCAGCTGCCTAACACCAGTGGGAACCAAGTCTTTGCAACCTCCACTAGGAAGGAAATGGCTTCCAGTGTGCCCGTGGTGAATTTAAGTGGCCACTACAAGACCCCATGTACAGATAAAAGGCAAATTCGCACAACCCCTTCTCCTATGCACTAAATCCACAAAGTAAACACAATCACAACTCAAAGAAATGTATTGTCTTTACTAGCCTTCCTCACATCTCTCAGGTTTAAAAACTAAAATAGATTAAACTCTTCCAACAGATTTTCAAGCAATTTATGGGGGTTACAAAAAATAATAAAAAAAAAAGGTGAGAAAAGAAAAAGATAGATAAAAGAAAGAAAAGTAGGTAGGGGGTTTTTACACTCAGAAAAGTATTTTGAAAGGTCCACGCAATTCGCTCTGGACACTCAAGTCCTTAATTCTCCACAAACCATACGTGATACCAGGGCTTTCCAATAGTATGTTGTCAATGTAAATATTTTGACATAAAAGTGAACATCTTGGTGACAAATGATAGTTCAGGCTTCACAAACTATGTATTCCTTAACATGTGCCAAAGGCGACATTGCGGAAGCTGGACAGCTGTCCAGCAGGAGTGGGATGCCAGCCACTGCGTTGTGAACCTCAGCCCCTAGCAAAACTCTGGATATCAATGGGGCTGTTAAATACGCTTTGGTCTAGGCTTCATTCAAAGAGGTGATCTGGCAGCAAAAGCGTTCACAGCACATCATGAAATACCTGAACTCCACAGCCCTTCGTGAAAAGGATAAGGAAAGTGAAAATACTTTGGCCACTCGGCGCCTGCCCTACCACCAGTCAGTATTTTGTCTGCTGCCAAGCAAGACCTCCATCCAGAAGAAGTCTGAGCAACTAAATAAAGCACTGAGTGCAGGAGTTTTTAAGGCTGGCAACGTTGGTGGTAGCCGTGCCTGTACTATGGTCTGCTGTGTACCATGCTTACAGTAGCCAAACCACAACGACCGCCAGGTGATTCACCCAGGGCAGATTAATTGACAAAAAGAGGCAGCAACTTCCTGCAACAAAGTTCTTTCTCCCCTATTTACACGGTCAAACACCACCTACTGATTGATTTTTCAGTGCAAGCTGCATCTGCCTTAATATCGTTATTAGGCCAATTAACTAGTTTTGACATTTTGGACTCAGATTAGGAATTTAAATTCCGCAAGTTTGTTCATTCTCAAAACTGAAACCAGAGGGTTAACCTGTAACTACCACAGTGGATGCCATATGACCTGAGAATGATGGTGATCATATTTCGCCTTCTCTACCTATGAAAAGGCCAGGAAATTAAGGTTATTCTCACAAATATTCTTGTATCATAATTTTAATCCATAACATCAAAAGAGAAGAATTTCTCTTCAAGTCAAGCCATTCAGTCTGGCAATACCTGTCTGGTCATAGCAAAACCACATAATGACAGACAGAATGAACAAGTCACATCTTTAAATGATAAATTATTTCTCATGAAATATAAAAGCACGATTCTTCCTTCCATGGTAAATTCTGAGAAATTTCTTCATGAAGTGAAATAAAACAAAAAAAGTTTAATTCCATAAAGTGAAGATATTCCATTATTATAGTTAAATGAAACTGGAAAGTCAAAACTAACTGTAATACCCATGTCACAAGTAAAATGTTTCAATTCCTCTATTAAAAATGTGATGAAATAGATACATTTATGCACTTTTTTTTTTTTTTTTTTTTAGTTAAAACAGCATTTTCCAAGGGGAGGTTCTGTCTAGCTGCATTACCAACCAGCCATTTCCTTCAGCAGCTGAACTGGTGAAGATTACCTCTTCCCCACAACTGAGTGTTAGTAAACAGAGCGTGAAACTTGCTAAATTAAAAGCCGTATCATCCAGCTTTCAACACCACATGATCTACTGCACCACCACACAAATCACCAATGTAAGCAGGGATATGCAGGCTGCCCAATAAACCATTTTGCAAAACCCAACTGGAACCAACTACAAAGACACATCTCGACAAAGTTTAATTACAAACACATCCAACTAGGTGAAAAACAGGACTGAGTAATAATTAGCAGAAGTATTTTTGAAGATGCTGATGTATTTCTAAAACAAGGACACTACGGAAATTGAATCTTGACACTGAAAAGTAATAAAAAAGAATAAACAAAACAGATGTTATAAAGAACAGAATAGCACTTGAGTCATTAGTGGATTAGAGAACTGAATAGGTGCTTAGAAATCAAAATTCCATAATGTTTTAGAAGAAAAGGTTTCAGCAGATACGAATTCACGTGCACTGACAAGATCATTTCACCACAAGGATTTCCAGCATATGCTCAATGCTCCCAGTGAAACACAACACAGCTCAAACTGAAGAAGAAATGCTGGCAATCGGGAACAGTTTCATGAATATGTTTATAGGCAGAAAACATTAGAAGCACAACTGGCCACAAACTGCTGGAAGTCACAGTACAGAAATCCTCATGGAAAAAAAAACATTGCCTGAGCTGCAGAAAACAATCGTGAGATTGCAGAAGTATTCATTAGGCTGGTTGGAGAACAAAGTCTTAAAGAGTTTTCACCTATGAATAGCAAGAATGAAGAGCTGTAGGAAGTAGTGTTTGCAGTAAACACGATTCAAGTAATACCCAGTTCCAGGAACAAAGCAAAACATTTTATAAGCTCAAGCAAGAAGCACAAACTGACACAACTTTACCAGATTTTAAGAAAGTAATTCCGAGTGAATGGCAGGTACTTTCTAAGCACATTGCCTTAAAAGAACTAAGCAAATAAAATTGCTGCATATAGCTGCACGGGAAGCACGTTCTATAACCAAAACCCACCATGCAACAGTTGGTTGGAAATCCCTAAATAAAATAAACACACCCAAGTGCTTATAATTTTACAAATGGTGCTAAATACCCTATTTTGACCATTCACTGTCGCTCAGGGTAAGGAGAGCAATTTGAACGGGAAGCCGCACCAGCACCACAGGAAATTCCCAATTATCCTTAATTCAAGAATAGCACAGTGGACTACTCACATTTTCTTCAACTGAGCTGTCACACAATATCTGAGTAAATAACGCTGTAACTTGAAACAGGTTCTTTAACTGTACTCACAGGCGTAAACAAAATGGGCTTCCCGGAGCCAGAGACACGCAGTGCCGAGGAGCACACCAGGGATCCCTGCTCATGTAAAACTGCTGAAGGGGTTTGTTTGCCTTCGGATTAACTTCACTTAGGCAGAGGCAGAACTGAGGGGAGCAGCATTAACTTCTGCAGCCCTTGGCACAGATCTTTCATTAGCTGCAGTTCAGCTGGGGTTAGAAATGCACTTTATTATTAACACCTGTTACTTTTAGGGACTTGCAGAGAAACTGAATGGGGCTGTGTTCAAGATACTAAAGGATCAGAGATTATTTCAAACTGAAATTGAAGTAGGATGCCCGATGGTGGTACTTCACAAGTGCTGGAAGTTTGCACTGAAGGTTAAAAATGCAGATGAGAGATTTACAGTGTCTACATCTCATAAGCAAAATTAATTTAACTGCAGCTCTTAAAGCAAAATGTATAATCTAGCTCTTAGGAGACCTTACTAACTTTCAGAGTCTGCTAAACATACTGGCTTTAAAACACAGTTAAAAATTAAGCTCATACCAATAAAATGCATGAAGTTTAAGACTAGTCTCATTAGAGACTAGTTTAATTTACCTGCATTTAATAACTTATTATATCATCACATTTTCAAAAATATTATTCTTGACAGTTTTCTAGTTTGAAAGTACACATGACCAAAAAACCTTGAGTCTCTACAAAGTAGAGAATGAGAAAACAATATATACAGATTACTATGAAAGCCATAAAAGAAATTTAAAAAAAAATTGGCTTTACTTACTACTTCAAAATGGTCTTTAATATCACTTTATGTGAAAGTGAAAGAGGAAAAAATTACTCATGGGTGGTAAAAAAGGGAGACACTTTATTCTTCATTTGTTCTTATAATTTCCTTCTATACATGACCACTATGATTTTTCTCTCCCACACAGGCCATTCCAGTTAGATTTTGCAAGATATACCATCTCTTCCTAGTTCATAGTTCAATTAATTGAAAAAAGTTGTACAAAGCTAATTTCTCCCTGATAAATCACACACAAAGAAGCTGAGTAAATTCTGCTGGAGAAGAGGTTACTCAAAACAGAGTGAGGAGAGGACCAACCAATACAGATAGACACACACAGAGATAAACATTTAAAAAAAAAAAAAAAAAAAAGCTACTTACCAATGCCAGCAATCTGCCATCCTCCTTCATAGCCAGAAAGCGATTTGCACTTACACCTTTGATTGACACCACTCCTCTTTCTTCTGCTTGAAGTTGCAGTTTAACTGTGAACAAAAAAATGTAAATTTTGAAAGCCATCATATTTCAGCCCTTGACAGTGACACCTACTGCTTCAAACCTAAAACCAAAGACAGTATGAGCTTCACCTTCCAGTGAAGATAGTAAACTTTCAACCTCTAGCTTTCTGATCCCGTTTTTCATCATAGAAAATGCTTATTACAAATTGAAGGGCTATTAAATTGCAACGATAAGCATGAGTTCTTCTATACACACACACAAAAGCAACACAAAACACCATAAAATTCCTTGAAGGACCACTTATGGCATGGTCAACTACTCATAAAAAAGGGAAAGTTTTCATGGCAATGTTCTTACGGAGATATTTCTAAGTGTTCATAGAACAGCATCGTACACTGAATGCCTGCAGCTCCATGCAGCTGGATTGTCAGTGAGACATGATTAAAGACCATTCAGGACCATATCACTCCTTAAATGTTATAGCAGTTCCCAACAGAAAAGTATCAATTAGTTTCTATCATATATCCAACAAGTGGTTAGAATAAACAAACAGAAAGAACTGCAAACATAGATGAGGACAGCAAAGACACAAGAAATGGTGTTATAAAAATTAGAAACATGAAAAGCGGGATTATTTGAATCAATTATTTTTTAAAAAATAAGGGGTTTTTTTAAATCTGTAAGGTCACAACACATAGCTTTTAGCTACTGCCTGTGAATTAACACAAAGTCTAAACTGATTTTTCTAGCCACAAATCACATCCAGCACTTCAGATTAACATACAAATGTTTTCCCCTTTACCTAAAGCTTGTTTCAGGCTATAAATATACAAAGCAAAAGTGGCCCCCACCTAAATCCAGAAGTGCTATTTGCTTTTTTTCTTATTATTTCTTCCCCAATTGCATTCCCAACAAGAAATGAATCAAGCTTTTAAGTGGTTAAAACAGCAGAGCCAGGACTTGTGCTGCGTTTCAGCCTAACCTGTTTAACAGTAGCATCTGTGACACTGTACCTCAAAGTTCAGGTCTTTCAACCATTAGCTAAACAGGATGGGGAATACTACAGTACAAGAAACTACACCAATTACCATAGAAAAGTCCACCAGACACATTTACATGACTTGAGTATTCGTGGCTCAGAAGAAATCTAAACACTCTGAAGAACTGCCACTTTGCTGGAGAAGAAGAGGAATAAAAGGAAGTACATGTTGTCCTAAACCTCACAGAAGATCCTGCTCTATTCCAACCATTTTTAGAACAGCTCCCTCTGAAAACCTAACTTTAATTATTTAAAACATCACTTAAAAAAAAAAAGGGGGGGAAAAGGTCAATACAGCAACTCATATGAGCTTTTTGGACTGCTTGCTATTGACATGTGGTCCTTCCTCCTCCCCTTCACAGAAAATATATGCCTATTCCCTGCAGCTCCATCCCATTGAGCCAGTTTGCACAGGCAGTACAATTCAATCTGATTTCCACTAAAAACAAACACAACCATTTCAGTAACAACAGAACACAAGAGACTGAATCTCCCCAAATCCCTAGGTTTTCCTCAATTCCGGATGGCCATTATTTCCAGTGAAACCTGCGTCTGCAAACCCTCTCACTTAAAAAAGAGCAATTAGAAGTGAACTTTAGTTCCACTAAACGGGGAATTTTAAGAGCAACTATACTTCCAAAACAGGAAGCGAGATCATTGCAACACAAGCATCAAAAATGAGGAAGAGATGAGAAACAGCTTCTCACCTTCTTGGGATGTATAAAGACAAAGACAACTTTCGCCAAAGAACTGCAGTAGCTGAAGAGGGAACAAGCAGGATGTCGCAAGCTGGTACTGGTTATGTGTCCATCAGGTATCCGAACGAAGGATATGACTCATCTGGTGCAAGACTATCGACGTTTCCAAAAATGAACCAGACTTGAACTTCTCCTTCCTTCTGCTTGCATCCCAGAAATTATTTTGGGAATTAGTTAAAAACATACTACACAGAGATCTGACCATGATAAAAGCCCAGCTAGAGGAACCAACAGCTGTGCTCCGTTCACTCAAAAGTACTCAGCCAGGGACTTGCATCAGTTTGTGTTTGCCAGTTTCTTTCTTTGAAGGGTTGGTGACAAACATACCTGGTTCTGTACAGTAAGACTGGTGTTACAGCTTAGTGGGCAAAGTCTGATGGGCAATACTGGTATGCATCATCTCAGACATGAGTTTCATTCACCTACCTGCTTTTGTGGAGTATACAGTTTGTTTCTATTTAATGATGCAGTTTTAAAAATCTTGACCCTTTAAGGTACCAAAATAAGCTTGAAGTGACTGTACATTTTGGAGCAGGAGCATCTCTTCAGATTCAGAGGGAGGTTGCTGCTTATTTAGCTTTTTGTTGTGGGAGAAAAAGAGATTTTTGCAATGCAAATGAAAACCTTCTCGGTTTACTTCTGTTGCTCCTAAACACAAGACTGAGGAAACTCCAACAATAAGAATACCAGGAACATGAAACCTTTATGATAATTGCTGCAAACCAGTTTTTAAGCATTAAAATTATATAATCTGATTTTTTTCCTAGATACGAAAAAACAACAGGAAGAGTTGCTCGTAAATCCACTTTGTATATACAACTGAAGCCACATTAATATAAATGCTGCACTCTAAAGAAGGTGAAATGGTTTCTTATGAATTATGTGTCTGTTGCCATTTTGCACAAAGGAAAAAAAAAAAAAAAGACGAACCCTCTCATAATTCACTAACAACTCCAGACTTCCAAAGAATACAAAAACCTCTGTCATCATATGAAGTTAGGTGAAATGTTTAATTTCATCCCAGAATCAAGTATCCAAAATACAGTCCTTCCAATTTATTAGGCCAAAATCAGACTTGTGAATAGCTTCAAAAACCTTCAGTGCAACTCCTTGCCCTCTGGGGAAGCAAGAATGTGGAGAAGTGCTCTGCGCAGGGACTTGGGGAAGCGGACTTTTGAGATGTGCCCAAGAATAGTGCTTTCACCACACACTTAACAAGAAACAGCTGTGTGAAATATCTAAAAAGTAATATTAATTACTGCAGTACAGACTTACTATGCTTCGTGATTTTCTCTTGACAAAAAAGGCACACCAACTCCTACAGCATCATACCAGGCCAGAAGTTCAGATTCTGTAAAAACAAACTTTTAGTGAAGGTTTTTAAGGCCTGTAGAAATATTTGTGTAGTTTGGAGAAGCTGTGAAAAGTGTTACTCTTTAAAAAGGAAAAAAAAAAAAAAAAATTCCTGCAGAGTTTTAAAAGTGCTGCAATACTGAAAGCCCCAAAAGCAAAATCGGCTTCCCTGGATTTTCCTCCCCAACTCAAAAAACACATGAATAAACAAAGCCAGAATAGTACTCTAAGTTTTTCAGGTTTCAGCGTTATTTTATGGCTTTATTAATGCAGGGTAAGTATACAATTCAGCCTTACTAATCAAACACATTTTGACTGTGCAGTCATCACCAGAAGCAACAATTTTAGGTTTAGCTCAATGCCACTTGATATGATCAGTCATAAGAGACATCTAACACTTGACACGATGATCCACATCTTTTGCAGCCTTTAGGTCACCAACAGCAATAGTTCAGACACAGGCCATCATTTCAGACCTGCTTGTAAATGCTTGTCTTCAGCATACTTGAACCTCAAAACCAGATCCATGAAAGTAAACTAATTAAGAAGTCTGTAATCCAAAAAAGTAGCAGAGATTGTTGTGAAATAGCTAATGAACAAACTGAGGGCCAAAAAGGCACATTTTCCCAGTTATTCTGGCAGTCCTTTGGGAGGGGCCCCTCCAGCACGGCAGTAAGTTATTGCACTGTGCACATTCTTAGCATGCTCTTTCATTTGTGATGAAGGCCAAGTGCAAGGCTATGGTCGATGCCTGCTGGTTTTGTGACAACAGAGAACTCAGCACACTGAGCAAGCATTCTGAGGACTGAGGCTAAGTCACCACAAAGTTATGAAATGAAAAAATGTCCTATCCCAGTTATAACCTATGAAACCTTTATGCACTAACAACTAAAAAGGGCTCAGTAAATTTACTACTACTATTAAGACTTTCTTTTGTATCTGTTCATAATTAGTTGACGTATGATCTTCCTTTTTTCTGCCAAGTAAGAAGAAATTAAATGCAAGACATAGGAATTTAATTTCATGTCAGTGAAGAAACTTCAAGGAAGAAGGATAAAGCTGTATCTGTGGGAAGATATAAGAAGGCTTAGAAAACATGAACAGAATAAAGTTAAGGCACTGAACTATCATTTCAGAGATGGATTTAAACCTTCCTCTGACATACAGACTTCTACTACTGTAAGGAAGAATTATAAAAGTATCCTAAATAAAACTCGTTTGAGCCACTTCCGTGTTCCTGTATTCAGCACAATCACAAATCTGTTACCTGAACAAATAAATCACTTAACAAATTGCAATTTATGGGTTTACCAACACAGTCCATAATACTATGGCAAAGATTTTCCCAGAAGAAAAGATACCAAGCCCAGAAGCAGCCACCATTACAGCCCTCAGACAAACAACCTTCAGTTAGAAGTGCAAAACCGTATGTGGTATCGTAAGATGGAAAGAGAACAAGCCACATAAAGACAAAATTCTCAAACTGAAATTACATTAGTCTGCAGGAAAGGTGGCATTAAACAAAATTTTAATCAGAAGGTGATTTTTGTAAAAGCTACCTGGCTCAAAATCAAGAGATGCCTATAAACGTTCCAATTATAGGAAAAGATACACAATATCTGACAGTACACGATGAGCAAATCTCTCCTTGCTCACCCTGCCCATGACATCAGGAGATCCCATCACACTTCTCCTCGGCACCACGTTTTCCAATTCCTCTGTGCCATAATAAATACGGGAGTAAAGTCCCACTAGCTGTGCCATGGCCCCTCCTCAGTTAACCCACCCACACCCAGCAGCAGCACCACCACCCCTCAGGTAAGATCAGGAAACTTAAGTGTTCAGCACAGGAAAACATGCAAATGTACAAATCACAGATTTTTAATTATGGGTCCAGAAATATTATTTTTTCAGTCATTCTGTTATGATAATGAGTCTTTCCTCAAACTTTGCAAAAGGATTCCCATACCAAAAAAAAATAAAAATAATCACACGCTGTTTGTTATCCTCTTGAACCGCAAAATGCTTTCCACAGGCAGACTGCGTCCAAATCCTGTCTCCAGCTGCTGAAAGTGGTGCACACCATTTCCAGAACATGGGAATTCTGCACCTTTCAGCAGCCAAGCTGAGAGAGCTCACCGAGACCCAGCTCTTCCTTCAGGATCCGTGGCAACCTCTGCAACTCAACACAACAGTCACAACAGAAAACATCTACAGTTTGTCAATGGTTTTTCACAGCAAGGTCAGTGAACCATAGCTGAGGCAAGATAAAGGGAAAACTAGATCCTGTGAAAATTCTGACCATGTTCATTTTTGACAGGCCATGCAAAAGGAGTCCTAACTCAGCACCCATTTGTCTAACATTGTTAGAGCTATCATTAAAGACTCGGTTTTACATATATGTATACACTCATATATAGCCTTCTAAAGCTGTAAGGGTAACCTAATAGAATTTCCAGATTTTGTTTTACAGTCATATGTCTTGTTTATAACACCATCTACGTCTCTATATGGCAGATTATCCAAACTGCTACATTTACCTAAGGAGATGATCATGAACTAGGAAAACACATCACTTTGCAAGTAGCTCGAGTGAGCCTACTATGCCTTCCAGCAGCATGAAAAAGGATGGGGGGGAAACACACTTTTTTTTCCTCACAATACAGACAGGCTGTGTTAAGAATATGTATTCATTGATGTTTCGGCTGAAGAACAATACAAGCTACAGCCTAACCTGAATTTCCACTGAAACCAGTACAACTTGTGGCATTAAAGGTTGTTGAACCACAGTGCAACATGCACCAGAACACCTGGCAGAGAGTTTTCCCCATCTCCCACTACACACATCCCCTCCCGGACAAATAGAGTTGTCCTGTATATACACACAAATGCCCATACAACATGAACCTGGGGGTTTTGCCAGCTTCATTCCCCTTAATGCACAAGATTCGCAGGTGCACTCATTCCAACAGTGACCCTCAACAGAGGGATTCTTACCGGCATGTGAAAGGCAGAATGATTAAACAGTCATTTCCCTTTTTGTGGTAAGACAATTTACAGAAGATCAACCGTCTTCAGGACCTGATGTATGTATTAAACAGTTTCCACAGTTTTGGGTTTGATTTTTTTTTAGATCAGGTCCTGATCCTGTGACACGTTAAGCACCAACAAAACACTGACTGCACTGATGTGTTCCTCCCCTGCAGCCAGCACAGCTCTGCAGGCACAGAATTCTGCATGCATTCGTGTCATCAGTGGATTGCGGATGTAAAATCATAGTTACACATACATGACTATCCCTTTTTCACAGCGTCAGGACAGGTCTAGAAGTTAAGCTAGACAGCATATTTGAGAGAGAGTTACAAACAGGCTTTTATTTCATGATTTGGAGAGAATTTTCTAAGAATATGGAAGTTGAAAAGTGGTATTAAATAGCATTGTGGTTGGCAAGATTTCAGATTTCTGTTATGAACTGGATCTTCTCCATCTTTTCTTAAGGAGCTTAAAAAAGTATTTTCAATTCAGTTTTGCATACACCAGTGCAGAAAACAATTTTATGGACAAGTAGCACAACACAGACAGAAAACATGCTAGCAAATGCAGAGCATACAGAAAACACATTTTCCAAAAGTTCTTTTATTGCCCTGAGTTCTAGAACTGAAAAATTACATGCACAATGAAAACTCTAAGGTCCTTTTATATTTCTCCTAACCCAGCAAAGCTTTTTTAATGACCCAGACCAAATAATACTGTACTATCTTAAATGGTCCCAAATGGTTTCATTGTTCCGCACCGTAAAGGGTTTGGCCAAAAATCTCCTTCAAAAATGGTTTATTTAGAAGATCTTGACAAAACCTAACAACTTAATACTTAAGAAAAAGAGAGCGGCACATTTTGCTCGTACTACCTTTCTCACACGCTCCCCGTCGGAGGTCCACTGGCAGCGGCAGAGGAGCGGTGCCGCCAGCCTCCCGCATCCCAAGCCCTCTGTCTGGGGCAATCAGTGTATGCGAAGCCCTGTGCTGATACTTTACTCATAGCAGCTGCCTTAGCCAAGATGTTCTGGGGCAGGAGTATGCCACAGTATCACTAAGGAAGAGGGAAAGCAAAGGTCATAGTGGGGAAAGAAAGGGACAGAAACACATTAGGAAACAAAAAAAGAGAGACGTAAAGAGCAAGTAAGAGTGAAGACAGGGCATGGTAAGTGTGCAGTAGATGAGGCATGAGGCAAACTCCCACACCTCAAGTAGATGGAATTTGAGATGTATTAGCCAAATGGATTTGCAAAATCCCTGTTTTCCTGCTTTTCCACAAGGAAATGGGAAATCTAACCGCTGTATCAGAGAAACCCTAAAATAAAAACCAACCACTGACCATGAGCTTTGGATAAACTTACACGCCAAATAAAGGTATGATTAAAACCTAATCTATACTGCCACTATAATCTACCTACTAAAGATCCCTACAAACAGACTTCAGTGAGGAGTAAAACCATTAGTACCCAGCCACAGTTTCAAAATCACACAAAATTTAGGTCAGAAGGACCCTATCTAGTCCAGTCTTCTGCTCAAGGGTCTCCATCACTTAACAGTGAAAACCCTGCTACCACATTTTTGCTCCCGTCAAGTGTACATGCAAGCTAAATCAAAGTTCACAAGGGTTCACAGATGTTTCCTGCAGTCACACCTCTCACTGCTGAAAGGCACAACCACAGTGCCCCACGCACACATACACAGGCTGCTTTAATGCTCTGCGGAGTTTTCCCACCACACTGAAATGCTGCTCTCCCAGGGCAGGACCACGCAATCTGGATATCCACTTTCAGTACCTCCATCCTTCCCTGCAGGACCCCAAACACCGCCCTGAATGCCCCAAGATGAGACACCAGCATCGTTACACAACCTCCCATCTGCACACACAGCTCTTCGCTGCTCTGCCTCTCACTGAAACAGCCTTCTTAAGGCAGTAGGAAAGAAAAGCCCTTTTCATGACTGTAACATCACCATCAACTCCCTGTAAGTATGTGATGTGAAATACAACATTTTACCAAGAAGACTCTGGGCCCAAAAACACTGATCAGCCGATGCTCCAAGACACTTTTTGGAGTTTGTGAACTTCAACAGCAAACGCATACCTTAGCCAGACACTGCAAGTAACAAAGCAGCTTATGGACCCTGAAAAGAGAGGAGGAATCTGATAGCATTTTAAACCCTGTTTTCACTAACAGATAGCCACTTTATTTGAAAGAAAAAGGTCATCAGCAAAACACCTCTCACTCAGTTTACAAGAAGGGAGAGTTTATGTACCCCCCGAAAAATCCCAAACTGCACGTCTCTGGATCAATGACTGGCGTTACTACAGTCTCTGCTGTGGAAAAGCTAAACTCCAGCCAAAGGTTCAGGGCCCATCTCCAACATATTTGCAGAGGCCCTGTAAGGAAAATCCTTCCATGAGGCCTCCGAATGACACTGCAGTGAAGCTTCCCATCACTCGTCCTCCTGCACCTCTGTGCCCACAGAAAACAAAGTGGCAACTATTTTTGCAGTCTCACTGATACAGAGGTGAGGGAATAAGTATCAGAAATGCAAGGAAGTTCACAAAAGAGGGGTGAAAAAAAAATAAGAATCAACAACACTTTGCTATATTCAACACCCTACAACCGAATTTCCACTCCTGGATACTCTAAGGCTGAAGTTGGCTGACTCCTTCATGCTTTGGGGCAATATCTATTCCCAGCCAGGTGTCCAAGCAAGACACACAGAGTGGGGCATGCTTGTTCCACACCTAATATAACAAATCCTCCCAAACCCAAGGGCTGGTTCATCAGAGAGACACGTGCATGTATACACATATTCACAGATTAATAGCCCCATTTTGGTATTTCCAGAGGCAAAGCTTCCCACTGGGTCAGATCCAAACCCCAGCCCACAAGCTGGTGATGCCTACTGTAATTTATCTCTAGGAATTAGAAACATCTTTGGCTCTCTCCCTCTCACACATCTAGTCTGACACTTTTTGATGTCTCTTTTTCAAAAACATATTAACACCTTCTGCTAACTGATGTTTTGCATCGAAGTACAAGGCATCCCTAGTCTTGAGACTGCAAACACGAAAACAACTCTTTGCTCACTATTATACGCTCATCAAAAAACAACTGTGCCACCGCCAGAGCTGCTGAAGTACATGCTGCCTAAAACCTGCAACACGTGTGGGGGAGAAAGGAGAAACATATGAAAAACAGCAAGCAAACCTTAACAGAAGAGGTGGTCTTTTAATAAACAAAAACCACAGAACGGCAACAAAAACAATCAAGCAAATGAAGTGTCACACGGAGAAATAGTGAGTCACACTGCCATACAAAGGCACATTTCTTTGCTTTTGCATGACAACATTGTAAGTGTATCTTTTTCCTTCTTGCCAGCCAGAGGCATAAAACCACTTGCAGACAGGCCTAGGTCTTTAAAATGTAAACATCTACAACAAAAACATACACTTCTTAAATATGAACACTTCAAAAAGTTCTGGTTACACTTAACAGTAAACCTAAGGCTTTAAACAGAATAATAACATGTGTAACTGCTTAAATATCAACCAGCTAGCTTGTCTACCACATAATATGGACATTCACAGACTAAGAGGTTTTATCTTAAGTAGAACAAATACTGAATACAATGAAAATTATTTCTCTATTCAGGTTCTCCACCTATTCTCATTTATATCTTGACCTCAATTCCTACAAATATCCAACTCCACCTAACACATACCTACCACACTGGAAATCCTCCCCAGGAAACACTGATTACCAAATACACAGCATCCTCAAATGCTCCCTATAAATTTCATGTAAAGACAGTAAAGTCATCCCACAGAAAAGCAATTTCAGAATAACGTGACATACAATATTTCTAGCAAGAGTCTGGCTTAGCGCTCCTTGCCTCTGTGTCCATGTTTAAAACACACAATTACATTTCTCCATTTCACAAGCTGGCATAAACTGGTGATCAAACATCGCCAAGCTCTTTAAAAGTTAAAACCACTACAGTTTCTGCATTCTGCTTACAAAACACAGCTTGGGTATTTTGTGCTGCTGAGTAAAGTAAACAGCAATTGCTTGACATTACATAAGGATTTCAAGTGCCAGAAACTGCAAGTACACCACCGTATAAAATTCTTCTAAACACCTAGTTGCCACACTGCTTGCAGTCTCCTTAGATGAGCTGACTGCATCATTTAAAGTCAAGAGGGCAAAACCGAGCAGAAAAGATTACTAACTTTACCAGAGAAGAATATTTTTTACTGGATACGGGTAATTAAGACTAGTCTCCAAGCTATTGATACCTTTTACCCCAAATTCTTGGTTTAGAACAAAGTTTAAGGGTTTTCTTATCAAAACAATGAATGCATGTTCACACATGGGTTTTAGGACTTTTCCCAAAGGACTTTTCTTAACTAGGACAAGGTAATCCATCATGTTTCTTTCAACTGCTTTCACTTCATTTAGAATTCACTGAAGTAAATCGCAGAATAACCACTTTCATTTGTTCACCTTTAGAACAAAGCTGATACAACTATTTAGCCAACTTAATGGTGTCACTGACCAATACCAGAAGACACGTACAGAACTTGCAGAATTTCAGCTCTTTGTTTACCATGCATTCACTAATCTTTTCATAAGTATGACCAGTTTTTCACTTGCAGCAAAATAAACATACAAAAAAACAGGGACAACCTGAGACAAGCCCCAAAACATCCCTTCAGAACACAGAGAAAATAAAATGTATCATTTTATAAAGGTATTTTTAGTGCTCCTTCAGGCACAACTCACGCTATTCAATATTCCACAGTACTTTAGGGCTGTAACTGATGTTAGAGCAGTAACAGATTCGATGAAAGGAAAAGGCCGCCAGAGCAGTGGTGAGAAATTGCCGACCCATAAGCTTAACAAGCCTTAGTGTCACAGTTGAAAAGGAAAAGCAGGATTTTAGAAATATCAAGAAGAATCAGCAAATTGGATTTCAAGAGAGTCTGAAGCACAGCAGTGAAAGAGGAACTGGGTCAGGCACCAGGCGTGCCAGGGAGATGGCATAGGAGACAAGAGTAGGAAGAAAACAAGCTGATAAGGAGTGCCTGTGAATTAAATTGCCCTTTAGGATTGATTGCTCTTAATCTGGTCAAAAGGTTAAGAGACAGTGACTATGCTGGATTTGCATTTCCCCCATCTCCAGTACCAATGAAACTGAACTAATCACTGAGTCTTTAATGAATATTTTTTCAGAAAGCCAACAAAAAAAAAACAACAATCAAAATCCATACACATGCACACACCCTATTTCACTGTGGTGCCTGTCCACCTCTTTTACTGCAAGGACAATCCAAAGGCAGCATTAAGCCAGGAGACTTACTTCATCCTCTATCTATTCCATCCCCTTCCATCAAGCTGTGTAACCACCCTACGCTGACATTCGCATAATGCATCCACGGGGAACAGCACGAGCTGCAGTGAAGGACAACAGCTGTCAATCACTGCTGACCCACACAGTGGTGAACCAGAGTCTTCATAAAAAGGCTCTAATCTGCTTTTGAATGCAGCTTCACTTGAGTATAAAGAGTTCTTATTTGTAGAAAACCAAATTCCCTAACACCAAAAAATAAAAGGTACAGTGCATTTCTAGGCTCTCCTTCAAATATCTGGATAACACTGCTCACTTTCACAGCCCACTGTGAGCCCTCTGAGGAGGCAGACAGAATACACTATGGGACCCAGCCTGTACTGGGGAGCCAAGAACTTGGGTCTGCAGGACCACAGAGAGAGGGATCAGACTGTAGTCACTTCCCCAGCTTCCAGCTCTCCGAATAAAGACCCACTGCTTGTTCTGAATACCTTTGAACCATACTAAGAAGGGACATAAGCACTTTCCTGACAACAAAGGAGCTTGGAAGAACCTACTTGGCTCTCTATTGCTTCAGCCAGACCATTACAAGTACTCTCTATTCTGGTTTAAATCTATCTGCTGGTTTAAATCACGCCGCTCCAGACTTCACTGCAAGAACATGCTCCTGAAGGATGCCACGGCTACAAGCACCAGCAGTCGCATTGCCTTGCCTCACACCACATAAAATCAGCAGGAAGGCCAGACACCTCTCTCTCCTAACAGCATTTTCTCCTAATATAGTATCACGTGGACAATACTGATCCATCTTAATAAAGCCTGATCACTGAAACTCAGTCTTATTTTGAGACACCTTGCTCTGCTCTTCAGCATCAAATTCTAACACCTTGCAATCACTGGTTGTGGCTCAAGCACAGATAGTCAAACATTCTGGAAGACATTACTTCCTGAAGCAGTAAAGCAAGCAGTAGGTTAGGACTGAAATAAATTAAAACTGGCAATATGGGGCAGTTCTGTAGACCTCTTCAGCTTTGAGAAATTCCCGCATTTCTAAGGACACAAGCACTTCAGGTCTTTTTCCTCAATTTTCCTGAATGAACTACATTACTGTCAGCAAAACATCCGGAGTGACTCTGTAAACATCTGTAAAACCACAGCATTAATCCTTCATATTTACATATTCAGAGGCACACCAACCCAATGAACTGAATCCACATACTGTTTCCCAGAAACTGCTCAGCCTAACAAGTCTGTGCAGCAGGATACCCCAGGTGACTTCCAGACAGAGATGACAGCCTCTCTCTGTACATCCTCTCTACAGTCCTCACTGGCTGCTTCTCCACACTAAAAAATGCTCTCATTTTTGTATCCATCCCTGTTGCCACAGGTATCTACAGGACTTGGTGAAGTTTTGCATAAAACCACTCTACAGGTGTGGTTCTGTTGGTTCTCTACATCCAGAAATCTCAGTCTCACTATTGGTCTTCCCAGAGTTGTGGGGCTGTCCTAACATTAATTGTAATACGGTCCTGAAATTACTATTCTAACCTGAAATGTAACATAGGTGACAACTGCATGGACTCTATCTGTTCATCCTCTTCCAAGACACCCATCAAGGAAGACGTGTCTTGTCCTGCATTTTACAGACGAGACAGTTCAGGATACAGTACCACAAGACAGGCAGTGACTAGATCTGCTGGAAAGGGGCAGTTCCTGCCCCTCCATCCCATCCTACCACCTCCCTCACATCAGCTCTGGCACTTTTCTTGACATCTCAGTGAGCTGCTTCAATGCATTAAATCCATCAGAAACGAATGCAATGTAAGAGGGAATAAGCGCAAATGTTTTCCTGCCAATTCAGCAAACCAATCTGTCCTTTTGCTGAACTCGGTGCTAGAGGTGGTGCCAACTATAGCACAGATGAGGCTGTGGGAGGGATGAGGAGAGATCATCCCTTCTAGCAATAGATACTTGTTAGATGAGCTGAAGTGTCTCACCAGAGGATCCATGGTCAGTCACCACTCAGAACATAACAGGTGATGTTAAAACAAAGCACTGGGGGGTTAGAAGGGAAGGCAGAAAGGGGATATGTGAACAGAATTGAAACACCTGAGTATTTGTTCCCCACTACCCAAAAACACCAAGAAAAGAAATGGTCTGCCAAAAAAACGGTGCCAGTCCCAAGAGGTGCTACAGACATTTTCCCAGAAGAGGTCCACCAAGTGCAGACCATGATGCTTATACACCTGAGTATGTTAAAGACATCCTTTATCAGCAAAAATAATCCCAGAGCTACATCACCCCAGAATGTCTGATAAAATACATAGGCACAATAAAAGTTTGCAGATGGACATCTGGCATCATGGGTCAGCCTGAGAGTAGAAAGAAAAGAGCCAAGAAACAGATTGCAAATATTTTCAAGCTGTATCACAGCTAATATCTATCATTGCTTTTACAAAACACAACACCATGCAGTATTTCATAGCCAGTAGTATCAGGATTTTGTGACTTGCACATTCCAGCTGGAATCCTAACGATTGCTGTTTTATGAGGTCTGCTAAAGTCTTGTCACAAGGTAAGAGGCAAGCTAACAAGCTCCACAATACAAGAACATAATTTCATCACATTGCCACTGCAAATGGCTATGGAGCCTAGTTCCTACTTCGCCCTTTCCTAGTACCCTTAATATCTTTCTCCTTTGAATCACCCAAGCAATGTGGTTTCAAGCTCTAAAAGTCAAACATGAGTGATAGGTTCATGCAGGATCACTCAACCAGAAGAGTACCATGACAGTTTGTGCAAGATGACCTCCACCCAACTTTGTAGACATCATCTCATTTATATTCTCGGACGATCATATCAGGCTCCAGTCAAAATCTGGCCCTACCCTAAACAAACAAAAAACTACATAAGATAATAATCTTGAAATGCCACCAGTACTCCACGGAGTCACCCTTTAAATATTTTTTATTGAGAAGTCAGGAGGCAGCAGAAGAGGCAGACAGGAACTCAAATTTAACCATATATTGTCACAAAACACACTACTGAAAATTATGAATGATGAGAGAGTTGCTTTATTTTGAAATGCATGGTCTTAAACAGATATTAATAAAAGCAAAGGCTACGAATTCTCCATCAGAATTGAAATACAATCTCATGACCAACTTTTAGGCTTCAAAAGTCATGCCATAAACATTCCAAATACCACCTGGTATAGGTACTCAATTCACAGATTTCACAGAAGTATGTACTTTTCTCAGTAATAGTAACTTGAGCATTCTCAAGATAACCTTTATATCAAATCTGGATTTGTGTTAAGGCTATATAGTCCATTTTGGTTTTACTAGATAACTGCATTAAACATGCTGCCACTGACAGTCAAAAATCTCCACTATTTCTCGGGTTATTAACCAGTTTAGTACAATCGATCACCTCTCAAATATTTTGAAAGAACAGATGGCCAGTGATCCCACGGCACCGCTCCCAAGAGTGCTAAAACCCATAATAATCAAAATACAAGTTTCAGTCGTCTTTTGATCACATCAGAAGTTATCGATGGATTCATGGATTTAGTTCAAACTGCTTGAACAAATGAGGAAATATCAGGAAAATATATTTCTGGGGAATGAAAAGGAAGAAAAGGGTTAAAAAAATACTAAACTTGGAGAAAAACTGTCAAAGAAACTCGCGTTAAGTATTTCACTTCGGTGTGTGACCGACTTGAAGTATATAGAAACCACTGAATATTTTTTTTTTAAAACTGCTTGCCATATATGTAATCCAAGGGAGTTGGGAAAAGCTTACAGAAACAAAACGTCCGTGAAAAGATTGTGATTTTAAATTCACGTTGAGACACTGATTAACTAAATGGCAATTAAGGAGAATTCAATCCAGAAAAATGCAGTGGAACAAATCCCTGTCTTCTAGAAAATATGATAGGTGTCTGTATTCTGTGGAAAACAAACATGAGGAAAGAGCATTTTTCTATCTTCAAGCATCTTTTGAACCCCGTGACTCTTAATTCTACTGACAAAAACAGTGCTACACCTCTTCTTGCCCACTCAACTGCCTGTTCACTTGGTGCTTCTCTTGCTTTCGTTACAGAAAACAGAACCTGGACCTTCTTTTATTACCGAAAATGAATCTGTACACCTTTTAAAAATCTTTAGTAATGCACACCAATCACATTAAAAAAGAGAGAAACACCGAAACCCATAGGTTTTAACTAACTGCAATTTAGTGTCTTCATCTAGTATGTCAAAAGAAACCGTATCTTAAAAAAGTTACTAACGTAGTTCACCTTCTGTAAAATGTTTTAAAATATATCTCCACCACAGGATAAACTTTTTCTCAGAACGCGACGCACAAATTTCAAGCATTTCTTGCCAATACCGTTAGCAGCCACACGATCTCCTTTTCTTGACAAGCAGTTCAAGAATATGCAGCTCCATTTTTATCAAGATGACAAATGTCCCAGAGTCTTCATTCTGACTTCACTAAATGTCATACGTGCGTCACTGCTGTTTTTACCAAAAGTTGTGATCTACCCACACAAAGGGGTCACAAAGAGCTTTTGCAAGAAAAAGTCACTTCTGTGACTATCTTTGTAATTTCTTTGTATACTGCCCAACTACTATATGCTGTCTGTATTTATGTTATCCATTCAGCTATGGCTGTGCAACGGCTAAGCAGGAGTTGGACTATTCTTTCTGTAAACAAGAATATGTAAGTACCTATAAGCACTCCTGATTTCTAAAGCCTGTGAGAAGATTTAAGGGCTACATTCCGCCCTCTAGTGTACCTGTGGATGGTGGGGCCCTGCGAACCTGCCACACTCTTCCAGCAGCCCTTTCCAAACCAGGTGGAAAACAGCTGGGAGATACAGGACAGTTCAGTGCTCACTGACAACGTCCCGTATTTGCCTTGCTCCATCTTCGGAGTGTATCTGCTACTCAGTCACACACCGTCGGGGTGGGTAAAACTCACTAAAATCCGGGTAAAAGGATCAGCAGACACGACAACAGATGAGAGAGCATCCTCCCCTGAACAGCACTGTCCCTCAGGCTGCCCAGCCAACACAGGTGGTCTGTCCTTCATTTCATTAATGCAGAAAACGGTACGAAGTATTTCTATGACAAAATAAGTGAAAGACACAGAGGAAGCATATTCTCAACTTTTTTGCACAGGCGCTCTCTGCTACCTCATTCCCTAAAACAGCTACATCTGAGAGCCGGGAGGAACTCACAAAGCATTAGTATTTGGCAAACCAGTCAAGGTCTGTGCAACAGATCAAAAGTAAAGCAAGAAAAGTCTGTTTTCAGAAGGACCTGGGTAGAAGCACTTATATTTGGATGTTCAGGGCCAGGGTTTTTTTTTAAAGCAAAAAGTCAATCACACCTAGTACTAAGATTTGACACAGGATACCCTGTCAACAGCTCCAGACATGTCTGTGGGACACCAAAATAGGAGAGGAGCTCTTCTGAGCCCATGTAATGTATGCACCTTTAAAAAACTAAACACCAGGTACTGAACCTTCATACTAAAACACTTCTTGACATTTGCTCAAATTTTTCTTTCTGAGGATCACAGTTAGTTTTCTTCCATTGTCAGAAAGAGCAGATTTCTATCTACTGGACTAAGCCGGTATGCTCTATTAGTCTGCATATACATCAATATAGTCTTTTCAAAACATTTACAGCATAACCATTTAAATGTTGTGTATGATTCAAATACAAATCATAACATTAACAAGTACTTAGGAACTTTCTTAAGAATAAATTTTCCTGGACCAGTATTACTTTATTTTACATTTTCTTGAGATATTTGTGGAAGAGTAGCCAGCTACTGAGCAGGAAGAAGGTATTTCAGACATCTACAGGACTGATAAAAGCTCACGCTGACTCCTTTCCGAGTGACAGACTGGAACCTTGTCACCTCATTAACGAGTGGACAAGAACGGCTTGGGATTCCTTGGACGCCTTGGTTTATGTGCAAAGCTGCTTGAGAAATTATGGAAATATATAAATACCAACCATTCCTCTGTGAGGGAAACCGTGAAGGGAACCAGCTGTGCTATTACACATTTTCTAAAATGTATGGATACGCGTTCCCTTTCCATTTCCCTTGCTTTTCCCCTTCACTGGCACTGTAGCCTCTTTGAGACGAACACCTCTGGAGAGTTTCTAAAAGCCTTTCCAAAAAGACTGCGTACTTTGTATGTTTTCCAGGGCATAAATCAGAAGTTGTTGATCAACAACAACAACAAAAAAAAAAGACAGATGTGTTTTTTGGTTAGCTTTAAACAACAAAACTCTTAAGTGCCTTCTATTCCTTGTTTGCCTAAACATACCTCTTCAAGGGAAAAAAACTCAACAGAAGTCCCCAGGGTGTGTCCAAAGGGGCACTTCACTGAAGTCACTGTACAACACACATCAGATGTGGCAATATCGACCACTTAAGACGTATTGCCCTCGTTTTCAGCTGTGTGAATCATACGATTCCAGTCCTCCAGCACATAAGGACGTCAACTTCCATTCCCAATTTCACTAACGACACGATTATGAATAAACCAAGGTGAATGGGGTGAGTGTAAAACAGTCAAAACTCTCACTGCCATGATATAAACCAGACCGTATACTTCAAACAAGCTGTCTCTTAGTACTAGAGGCAGAAGGAGGGGAGCAAAAAAGGACATGGATCATGAAAATTTGTTTACAGTATTAGACTTTGGTCTGAAACATAAGGAGAGAGTCATTTGCTTTCTAAAATAAGAACTTCCTTTAAAAGTAAAAATGAGGATTTGCTAATCAAATGCTATTTTCTGTAATTAATTAATAAGAACAGCAGCTACCACAAGAATTTCTCCTAACTGTCCTTTAATTAGATTCTCAAACCAAATTCTCTGCAACCATTGTATTTTCTCAAAACCATCTTACAAAACCTTTTACTTAACTAAGAAAAACACCATGAGTTATTTGAGGTGTATATTTTCTTTGTTATTTTCTTTCTGAAAGTCTTCTCACGTTGTCCAAGATTTATTGCCATCTGCCATGCCAACGTGACCTGCCAGGCATACCACAAGATTTCACAGGGACTTCCACAGAACAACATTCACCAGGTCAGAGTTCAGCATCACGCAGATTCGTATCGAATGACGTACTTACAACAAAGATGTTAAGGAAGTGAACCATGTAATGCCGTAGCAACATGCCTTGCTGATGCTTCAAGCAGTGATTGCTCTACTTCTTGGAACCAGAGTTCTTCCAGAAAAAAAAAAAAAAGAAAAAAAAAGAAAAAAAAAAGAAAAAACCCTACACCAAACAAAGAGCTGTCTGATAATGAGAAAAGGAGAGTGTGACAGCAGGGGATGAGGGATCAGCTCACAGTGGCACTCTCTGCCCAGGTGCACTTGTTGGAAGTGAATCCCACCAGCCCTCCAGCTGTATCCCACCTACAAACCGCTCTTTCTAAACTAAGGGATTTTCTGCAGATGGCCAGAGGGCCAAGCTGACAGGTACCTGAGGAGCTCCCCAGCAGCTGACTTTTCTGCAGCACACGGCAGAGGCCACACTAGTCATCTATAATTCAGGTTTTCCTTTACCTGTTGCCACCATTCACTCAAGAAAAAAAAAAGAGTAGGAAGAGAGAGAGGCTTCAGAGAGATGAGTCAATGGAATGGGGAAAGAATACTAGTGATCTGATATACTGAAGAGGCAGAGAAGAAAAAGTACAGAGACAGAATGGAGAGCCAAAAAGAAATGACAGCAAAAATAAAGCTATAGAGCAAAACAGAGAAACCTGAAAAGGAAAGAGTAAGGCAGTACCACCAACACCAAAAAAGATTTTCAAACATAATTCACTACTAGGAAAGCAGCATGAGAACTCAGTTAATAAATTTCTAGCATTGATAAGGCTTAACGGGAAGGGAAAACACACATTAGATGGACTCAAGAACATCAAACTAGTACTAGTTTTACTAGTAGGATAGCAAAAAAAAGGTGTGAGGGGGTAGATGATTATGGGGGAGCTTGATGATAAAAAAGATGACAGTGATGAATACCACCACCGCTCCAGGCAGCTCGGCCCAGCCAGGTGAGCACAGAACAATGCACACCACTGCTGGCATTTTTCACCACAAAAAGCAGAGCACTGAGGCAAGAACCTGATGGTCATGGCAAATGTATGGAGACTCAGCTTTGGCCTTGTGCGTCCTTGACTCAACATTATCTCCCTTTGCAGGAAATTTTCAGCATATTTTTATAGCTGCTTTTAGGGGCGAGATGAGATGTCTGATGAGCTAATAAGACTTATTTTTCTGTAAGAATTCCCACATTTCCCAAATATGAAAGGCTAAAGCAAGCTGAATATATTACTGCACGCTTTCCCGCACAGACTTGATCCTGCACAGTAGCAGACTGGTACGTGTAAAAACCAAACCACTTCATCTACATGGCAAATCAATGCTCTGCTTTAGGCATCAACATTTGAAAACTCCACATGCGATAATTTACTTCACTGTATTAGCAATAAACATATTGTGTTACTACTCGGACAACATCGACTACCCTTCCCTTTAAACCAGTATATGAGAAAGAGAGAAATGCAACCGCACAGGGCCAAGTCTGAGAGCTTCCCATAGCTTCTCCTAAGAATAACAGTTGGTCTAATAAATAATGCTAACTTTCCCAAAACATACTGTTCCACGCCTATCTGCAGCCCATCGCATGTTACAATATTTCTACCAGAGTCCCAAAATAAAATAGCTGCAGACTGAAGCCCAACTTTGCAATACTGTTATTTGGGAACAGTCTGTTACAGTATTTCTTTGGAATTGTTCGAAAAGCTTTTTTTGCAAATGGTGAATGTCCAAAGCAGAAGGTAGTATTAAGAACCTTGGGTCTGTCTCCTCACTTCCTTCACCTCTTCATCCTCCAATTTTAGTCCCGTCTGTGCAACTATCAGAGCACAGGTGCAGAACAGTCCAAGAATCACGGTAAGACATTTCACCTGCTCTTTGCACCAAGTGCCCACAGGCAGGCCGCTGCCGGGTCAAGGTGCACACATTGTAAAATAGCAAATTTTCTCAAACCAGTAATCTCATTGAGACTATCTATCTGACAGACAGCTGCTATACAGCAACCCCTTGTACCCGTTTTGAAGGAAATACCTCACGGACATTTCCAAAACTTGTCACTACCTCTTACAAAAACTCCATACTGAATACTTCCAAAATATTGTGAGGTCTGCAAAAAAGCATTTTGTTCTTGGGACAAAGAACGGCAACCTGCAAGGCTGCCTGTTGCAGACCAGGCACCTGGCACCGCAGATGGCAGGACCAGCTCGGCTCACAGGCCCTCAGACCACACTGACCACTGGGAACACCCAGCTCAGGAGCCTCTTCCTCCCTCAAAAGGACAAGTGTCAGGGGACAAACTGCTTCTGCTGGAATCCATAGGTTTTGTCTGTATTTTATCTGTCCTTAATTAAGGTGTTTGGGGTGTTTTTTTTTAAATAAACTAAATCGCAACATGGAAGGTTTTAAGCCCACAAGGTGTTCTGACAGTACTCTGCATAAACCCTGCTTCCTTGATTTACACTTGTGTTCCTAAGAGTACTTGTACGTTAAGAGTACTCCTGTTCATGAGAACTTCCCCACACCGGGAGAAAAAACCGCCTTCTTTCTACCCTTCTGCAACTACTGTACTATCAGTGCCGCGTAACGCTGTCAAGTGCCATCGCGCCCGTTGAAGAGCCATGCAAACAACCTCAAGACACCTCCAAGCACATGAGCAAACGCCAGCGCGTTTGCCAAGCCCTGGACGGCAGCAGGTTGAACGAGGGGCCGCCGGCAGGAGCCTGCACCGGGCCATCCCGCCGGGGCCGGCGCCGTACCTGGCGGTGGGAGCCACCGGCTCCGATACGCGCCCGGCACTCGGCCATACGTCCGCACCTGCGGTTCTGTAGCGGTATACGCGCCTCTAGGCGCGCTTTCCACGCAAAGCCCGCTGCCGATGATGCTTCAGCGGGGCGGGAGAGCCCCCGGCCGCCCTCGGC
>NW_020799099.1:3609874-3648673 GCF_003259725.1 Athene cunicularia
TCATGAGAACTTCCGCTCCCCGAGAGCGGGGCAGGGCATCGCCCCCCGCCGCCCGTCACGCCGGCAGCGCTGGGCGCGGGGGGCGAGTAACGCGCCAGCCCCGAGGCCGGACATCTTCTCCTCCGGCTGTAGGAATAAAATAGCCGGAGAGTTACTTTAGACCCCAAGTTACGTGGCCTCTGTGTCGTATCCAGTTGTTTAAGTCGCACTACAGTGAAACCTGTGTTGACCTGTTGAAGTCCACGTGGCAAACATTTCGCTTCTGTGCATTGACTGGGGAGAAGCTAGCTCTGTTCCCCCCGAGCAGCAGCAAACTACAGAAGGCAACACGTGAAAATGATGGCACCGGCCTTCTAACACCACTACTACTACTGCTAAAACAAAGGCATGCCTGGTTTACAAAGACCCATCAAATACACTTTGTATTTGGGGCTGACAACAGGAGTTTGTTTCCAAACCCAGGCTTTGTGCCCCAAATCTCCTGTCTAGCAGCAGGCTGTTGATGCCTCTACCCTGAGAAGCTCTCCGACTTCAAAGGTGGCAACAAGCAGGCCTGGACAGTCCCAACCAGGACAGCTAACGTTGGTCTCGTCATTGCACAAAGCCAACATACAGCAACCTGCCTGAAGACAAAAACGCCAAAGCAGGACACACTGTCCAGCAGGTGAAATCTGTAACGTTCTTTTTTTGCTAGCAGGTATGTAAAGCAATAGTGTTGCCAGTCAACTTCCCTTCCCAATTCTGACCCCTCGCTAGCCATAAATTGCAACTCTTCACCAGAACCAGTGACAGTTACACTGTTGCCTCTCTCCAGAGGCTGAATCTCAACGGACGGAGCAGGGAGAACACAGCACGGATCAGGGCAGGCACAGGTTCACCCCCATCAGCCAGCCACCCCCCTCAGAGCGCCGCAGCCAAGTGTCACGCACCCACTGTCATTCTCCACACATGGGGATTTCAGCCCTGTTGCTCATGAGCATCCCTCCACCCTCCTCACATTCTCCAGCTTCTCACCAGCCGTCTGTCCACTCAGTACACTTTCTGCTGTTGCTCCTGGAAACCCCACTGTTACTACTGTACCTGAGAGTTTTGGACAGTCACAGCCAACAGCAAAGACCCTCCTCGTTTCCTCTTGCTATTCTTCTGCAATAGAAGCTGCATTCAGGGCTTCTTGTGTCCTTGCCCTATAAAGTCTTCCAAACTCCTTGCCTCTTTCTTGGAAGGCAGATGAAGGGAAGATGAAGGTAGATACAGGTAGATTAAGAGAAGGGGTGAAAATGTCATTCTGTAACCCGTAGGAAGTTTGTTTTAAAAAAACCCAAAACAAAGTCAAACAACAAAAACACCAAAAGCTTTTCTGAAGACTAAACATTCATAGTTTCACTCGACCATTTCTCTAAGTCTCTCTTCTTCACACACACAGAAGGCCATTCACAGCTCTCACATATCAAACCCTGAGCACTGCTCTGGGGAATCAAATTTCAACACCTCACATCAGCTCCATCTTCTGTGAAGAGGGACACAGCCAGCAGGGCAGAAACAAGCCCCTGTACCCTGAGAGCACCCCACACAAGTGCAGCCATGGCCAGCTGGAAGCCCCATCACCGAGCTCCCTGCAGCTTAAACACCATGTTTGACAGGACTGGGCCCTGATATGTCTGAGAGTCTTCCGAGCACTGGCCCCCAAGATAAGGCCCAACCCTGTGGTGGCAGGGTGGGTAAGGTAATCAGCTCAAATTTCTTACCAAATAATCCTTTTAACAACTTGTGCAGTACTAAGTGGCTACCAGTAAAATTATGGGGCTTTAAAAGCTTGTCGTTGGGCCTTGTATCTGCGGGGCCTGGAAATAAAAGAAAACAGAGCTAAAATCACAGAATCATCGAGGTTGGAAAAGACCTTGAAGATCATCCAGTCCAACCATTAACCCAACACTGACAGTTCCCAACTACACCGGATCCCTCAGCGCTATGTCGACCCAACCCTTAAACACCTCCAGGGATGGGGACTCCACCACCTCCCTGGGCAGCCCATTCCAACGCCCAACAACCCCTTCTGGAAAGAAATGCTTCCCAATATCCAGTCTAAACTTTCCCTGGCACAGCTTGAGGCCATTACCGCTTACTACTTGGTTAAAGAGACTCATCCCCAGCTCACTGCACCCTCCTTTCAGGGAGCTGTAGAGGGCGATGAGGTCTCCCCTCAGCCTCCTCTTCTCCAGACTAAACCTCCCCAGTTCCCTCAGCCGCTCCCCGTACGACCTGTGCTCCAGACCCTGCACCAGCTCCGTTGCCCTTCTCTGGACACGCTCGAGTCATTCAATGTCCTTTTTGGAGTGAGGGGCCCAAAACTGAACACAGGAATCGAGGGGCGGCCTCACCAATGCCGAGTACAGGGGTCAGATCCCTTCCCTGTCCCTGCTGGCCACGCTATTGCTGACACAAGCCAGGATACCATTGGAAAGTCATACTCCCTAAGCTCTCTGCACTCACCTCCAGATCTGCCAATTTTATTTTTTTTTTAATAGATTTTCCTTTCTCTTCTTCAAATGGAAAATATACCAGTTTTTATTTTCTCCATTCTACTTTCTTCTGCACTCCAACCTCTTAATATGGTCATTAATATTCCTCTTCACATTGACTAAAGCAATTTTGGCAGTAGCATTTTCCTTTCTTGTGGCCTCAACCATGTTATCCCTACCACCACCCTTCCTCAACTCAGATCTTGTGCACAATTACACCCATACAGCTACTTCCCCTCCACCCAAACCATTAATTATCCCTGCTTCCAACCCCCTTCATAAGCCTTCTCTTGGCCTGTGTAAAACATATTCCATGTTAAAATGCCTTAAACTCTACCTTCTTTCTACTTCAAAAATAAATCTTCGAGACCTATTCTCTGACCTGTTCCATTTATCTAAATTACCTTTTTGTGCTTGTCTTGCATTGTTTTGTGACCAGCTATATTTTTTTAATAGACTCATAGAATATCTCAAATTGGAAGTGACCCATAAAGATCATCAAGTCTGACTCCCTTCTCCTCACAGGAATAGCTTACCTCTTAAGAAAGAAAAACCTGTTTTATCCAGTGCTGCTCTCATACTTCAGGATCATACTAAACACAAGGCACTTCATAAACAAGACAGACACCAAATCCCGACAGGTGGAATCTGTGGACCATCTGTATGTCCAAACATTGCCTTTATTTGATATATAACACTTAAATTTCTGCATACCCTTGGTAGCATCGTGCTCAGTACATCTAGGGAAAAAACAAACCAAACCAAAACCAAACCTAAATTATATTGTTAGTCTGGTCACAGAAAAACCTTGACTTGAAAAATGCAAAGATTAATTTTTGAGATACTTCAACATAACATTTATAATATAATATTCATAACATAATATTCAGCATAACAAACTCCATCAATTTTTAATTTTTAATCCAAAGTGCAAGAATCCAGCCTACAATGTTCCTAGACTTCCCAGCAGTTACTACTGCAAATCCTGCCATAAGACAACCCCAGAAAATTTAAATTCCCTTTCATGGAAGCTGCTTTTGGAGGGGTTTCAGCTATATGACCTTGACAGTTTGCTAAAACTATGTCTCCACAGTGTGTCTGGTCACACAGGTATCATGAAGATGGTGTTTGAAAAGCGTTCTGAATTCATCAGCAGAAGACCTGATTTACTATAAAATAAAAACAAACCAAAAAAAAAAAAAAAGCCTTCACTTTTGAAAAGCAATTAAAACTACAGGAAAACAAAGACACACAGGAACACCTTGGCTCACGCATCTTCCCACCATTAAGACATATCAACAGGTGGTTTGTATCTCTACAGCAGCAGAAAATGCTTCCAACTAACATCAGCCCCACGCCTCCAGTCCTTCACAGCACTTCTGGACTCTCTGGGTTTCTTGGCTTCCTAATCCCTCTCTTTGGTGCATATCCAAGTAACGATTAGTCAAAAAGAAATGGATAAAGTGTGTCTCTTTTGAAGTTTTTCCTGTGTTGTCTAACGCTCAGCTAGCAGTGGAAAGAACATCCCTCTCACTTCGGCACGTATCAATGCCGAATGCCTCCCACCAAATTCTCAAACATTCACTTGTCAAAGGCAACGTCCTCTGCAGAGTTCAACATTTGTGGCCAAATCTTCTGTAAGCGTCTTTGACTTCAGCGTTACGCTAGCACACAGTCTGGCCCTCAGTTTACGGGAACACAGGAGCTGCCAGACAGCCGGTAACACCCCACCGTGGAGTGCCAGGTCTCGGTCAGAGCAGGGAGTATCTTCCATGTTGCATGGCCTCTTGCAGTTAGGGTAAGCCTCACGCTCTCCAAATCGTCAATATGTATCAATGTTATACCAAAAACCTTCTCCTGAATCTCAACAACTCAGTGATAAGAAACCTTATATACAGCAAAGATTTAGCTAGACTTCTCTGAGAGCGGGCTGCAGTTCTTCTAATTCAGTCTTACTTGGTTAATCCTTAGAATTAAGGAAGGCTGTTTCTTCCTCCAAATAACCCTGTGGGAAGAGAGGCTTGAAAAGTGAGAGGAAGGTAATTCATAGTTCTGGTGTTTTGTGAAGACCAGAGTGGCACTAGGATTGGAAAAGGGAAAGAGCACTCTCTCTTTCTCTCTTTTACTTCTAACTTTATGAATGTTAAAATTGTCCACTCCAGGTCTCTCCTACAGCTTAAGAAAAATAAATCACAAAATAGGCATGATGTCGATGGCTACCTCAGTGCTCCCTCCAAGTGGAAGATAACCTTAATGTGAGAGAGAGGCTTTTGTGCAGGCAGACCAGGCAGACATCTGGATAGTTGTCATATAGTAAGTGTCTTAATCTTTTAGTGAATTATTTATGTTTGAGGTAACACACATCTGAGAGAAAAAAACATTGCTTAACTTTAAATATATTTCTCTCCTTCAAAGTCTGAGCATGAGTTTAAGAATTCAGTAGCAATTTATTCCCCAGATTTCTTAGTTCTTTCACCCTCAATGGCTGATATTTATATTCTAGGTCATTATTCATATGCTCACACAGGACCTTAAACATATGTTTCGGCTGCTTTGTATGATGGAAGTATGCAGCCACATATCTGTCTATAACAGACTGGAATTCTCTTTTAAATATTAGTTACTATAGAAAGCACTCTCATTTTTTTGCTCACTCATCTGTAAGTGCAGTTTATGAGCAACAGTTTCTGTATTTTAGGTATATATGCATATTATTAAGTGCCTGAGAAGTTCTTCTTGCATGGCCATTTTTTAAAAAAAACTAACAGAGTTCAGCTTTTCATTTACCTTTCTGATGACTTTATGACCTTTATGACACTTTCTCAATATTTTTTTTTTTTTTAACAAAAGCTTATTTCTTCCCCCTTAATTTTTTTTTCTGGTACAAGTAATAGAAAGAAATCACATCAACATAAGAAAAAATCTCCTCCCTATTATAAACCTCTTATAGTCTCCATTGCAGTTCAGAAGAGTACTTTATTCCTGTAAAGCACTAGTGGACACTTGTTTATGTCTTTTCTAATTTTCTGAATATATGCTTACTCTGAATATGACCACAGATGGCCAAAACTTTGTTTTGGGTTGTCTTTACAAATGGTTGATGTTGGAAACGTAACAGCCTGGGATGGCTGAAGATAAGAGAACTAACAATCCTGTGAGGCTTAAATTGGAAGTATCTCAAGTTTGTTACAGTCCAAATGATTGCACTTGGAAAAAGAACTGAACTGTCTAGAAGCAGTGACAGCTGTTGCAGATATAAGAGATATAGTAGTGACCTCAGCTTATGAGAAACAAGAAATAGTGTTCTGAGTACAAATATTTATGAAGGTTAGAGTTCAGAATTAGTAAAATCATGACTCTCCCTCCCTCTAATGTATATCCAAACACATATATGCACTCTCTCTCTGTATCCACACTATATAGAGTAATACATATAAATTAGCAAAATTACTCCAGGCTAAGAAAATAGTGTCAATATGAAGATTGATAATACTAATTAGAACAAATTAAGAAATACTCTGAAAACAAACATCATGAACTCAAAGAATTTGAGTTAATATTGGATTACAGAGAAATCCAAATTTTATTAAGGTAAAAGCTTCCTTAGAGGGAACAACCATGACACCACACCTCCTTCTCACAGCAGTGCATTATGACCGTAAGATCACTATTTAGTGGCTGAAGAGGTCAGTGGCCCAGCTGTCCTTCCTCTCTCCAGGACAGCAGTGGCTGAGCTGCCCCAGCGTGGGTTCTGCATCAAGACAATTTAAACACCTTTATGTTAGGTCAGTAGTCAGTCATCCCAGAGTAACTTATCCCTTGCTTAGGACTCAAGATAGGTTTCAGTTTCGCTATATCACTACAGGGTAAAGCAGTTGCTCTTGCCCTGAAAACGCTCGGACACAGGTTAAGAGATTATCAGGAGATCTTTTTCCCTATAATGAGGGGAAAACCAGTGTCTGTGAGGCAGATACAAAAATGCAGCCAAAGTCTGTGTTGTTGTGGTCATCATTTAAGAAACCCATTAACCCATTTGAACAGAGCACATACAAACATTTAAGTGGATCTCCACATAAACACAGAATAGTTGAGGTTGGAAGGCAGCTCTGGAGAGCCAGTTGCAGCAAGTCTACTTGCAACAATTTAAAAATTTTAACTCTAAACATTTGCACATCAACTACAAACCACTCGGGGTCAAAAATTGTCTCTCGCTGTGTTAACACTGCCTAGCAAGTGATCAGGAAATAGTGGAAGATCTGTTGCACGTTCTTCTTTATCCTCTTTCAAATTGGGTTCTTGTCTTATAGAAGTCATATGATTCATAACTTCCATATGGGCTAATTCTGGAGAGTGCTAAATTATGCACAGGAATGCAATTGGAAATTAAAATATAGGTGGAGGTGAGGAAAACACTCTTTCCGTTCACTGGTATGTTACAGTACAAGGCCAAACTAATTTCATGGAGGAATATAGCAAAGACAGACTATTCCCAAGGAACAGGAGTTACCACATCATGCAGTTTTCATCATTTCACATTTAAGGGCAAGGAGAGATGAGATCAGTGAGACGTTACAAAGGGAAAAAAAAAGTGTTATTTTACTACATCACTAATTTAATTTCTACCAGTTGCTCAACTGCAATCTCGCTCTGCATTATTTCTGTAGAATATATTAGCTGGTAGGTAGAAAATAGCAGGAATAATTAAAAAAAAAAAAAACACAACAAAACCCTCTCTCTTGGTAACAATCTGTACTGACAGTATTCCAGAAGGAATGTCACAACAACCCTCCCGTTTGTTTTCTCTTTGTTTCAGGATGGTTTCCATGGATCCCCAAACCTAGCCCCCACTGAAGGGCTCCCCAGAGAATAATACCATGTAGCAGCAAGTCACAGACCAACCATCGCATGCAGAACACAAACAGAATTCCAGTAGCACAGTCAACACATTAAACCTCTTGCAAATACAGTTTACTCTTCAGGATATCAGCACACTAGTATTTGAGAAAGGAGACGGGCCCTGGAACACTATTAGAAATGCAAATAAATTATGCAGTCCCTTGTGCTGTATTAACTTTTAGTTCTAGGGAGGGAGAACTATCCCAAATGATTTTGAGGCAGCATTTACTGCCGGGGTGGATATAGTTATTATTGCTCCACCACACCCCAATGCATCCTTCCATGCAACGACTAGCTAGGTGAAACGCCTTCGCCAATTCTCCACTTTCCCAGCTACAAAATCATTCCCATACATCTTTTAGGGTTACCATTATTGCACACAAACCTACACCTCCTACAATATCTGAAGTTACAAGTACTGTAAACGCAACTTAAGCCAACTGGCTCTTGTGAAACCTTGTTTGTTTCTTGGAGAGATGCTTAGCGCATTTCTTCATGGTAGTTTAAATAACTGTAATCTGCTGCCTGCATGCCAAAACAGAATTTGTTATCTGCCAAAAAATTACTTTCCCAACACTGTCCAGGCTATTATCTCAAACTTGACCTGCAATAATTAACTTTCAAGCATCTGGGAGGTTAAATTGCACAGTGATCTGTCTTTTTCTATTAAAAAATACATGACAGTCATTATTTAGTTTACATTCATTTTTCCACTCAGGAAAAATAAGAGAATAAATGCCTGCATAAACGACATTGTTACACCCTCATTAGTTTTATCTCATGTAGTCTTCCACCAAGCACTTGATGGAAATTTTGTGAGAATATTCCCATCTTCGAAAGCAACCTGAAGAGCGAAAATGATTTGTATGTTGCTCTACAGTCCTTATCCCAGTGATAACAAATTGACGTGCAAATGGATTTTGCATTTTCACCACTAATCAGACATCTATGTAAAGATACCACTGTTTACAGACATGACAGCAGATAATCCACAAAGTGGCAGGAGAAGGACCTGCTCATACTTCACTGGTTGCATGTTAATTCTCTCAGTAGAATCTGGCCAAAGAACCACCAGCGAATGCTAAAGAGGAAGTTTGCTCTGACATGAACGTGGCCAGCTACTGACCTCTACCTTGTACAACTGCAGCCATGAATTCCAGCCATTTCATACTTCAGATGGCGTTTGGGAAAACTTCTCTACAGACCCCTGAAACATTACAACGACATGCAAGAAAAGCTAGCTGTATCTTAAAGAGAATGCTGAAGGTTCAATCTCCAAGGAGCAGAGACTTAAGAGTGAAAAGCAAGAGCTACAGGTGCCATTACCAGTTTGAGTTTGCTCTGAAGCCTGTTAATTTGCCCTAATCTAAACCTCAGAAATTCTCTGATAGCCTAAAAGGGCTTTCAGCTGATCATGGAGATAAAGCTGGACCCACCAGCTTTGCCACAGGCCACAATTACTCTGTGACATACAGTAAATGCTGTCTCCCACGACATGGAGCTGCAGCAGTAGGGGCCAATATATACATGGTATCAGTGGATTTCAGAGTCTTCTGACAGCAGACGAAGGGAAAGCCTGTGTAACCCTCCCCAGACCCAGGAATGAAAACCAGGAGGACACTGAAATAGGCACAGACTCATCTTCCTTTCTCTTGTCTGCCCCACCCTCCACCCCCAGCCTGTCTCGCCTCCTCATCCTTTGTCCCCACCCTGTTCCTTTCCCTTCCCCTGCTGTCAGGCACAGGTTTCTAGCCTGTTTCTAAATCTTTCCCCAGCTCCTCATGCCAAGCTCTGTCCTCTGGACTACTTTTCCTTTGTATCTCACTATGGCTTCTAGCCATGTGCTCCATAGCTGGGTTTCCTTTCCCCACTTCTTCTTAATCCCTGCCTCCTTTCTTTGAAGTTCAAAGCCCATGTTCTCGTTCCTCAGCCAATCCTCATAACCCTGTAGCTTGTTTTTTTCCATAGACTTTTTCATTTTCCTTTCCCCTAGCACTTTCTCTCCTCATGGTAGTTCCCAACTCCCCATTTCACTCTCCTGGCAGGGCAGTAGCCTCCAGTCCCAGCAGATTGCCCATCACCAGCACACTGGCACACCTGCTGTGTATGACAGGTGACACTGGACAATCTCCAGCCATCTCTGCTGGGAGCCCTGCTCCTCAGGTCACCCCTCAGCCCTCACTTCACAGCACAAACCAGCCCAGGGGACCCAAGACCACCCCACAGTGTCACATCACTTCAGGCCCTGCTGTCCCCAGAACAGGAAGGAGCAGGCAGAGGAAAAGGGAAGGTGGTTTTACCCTGCTTGGTACCTCCCTTTCCACTATTCTCCAGCCCTTCGGTACAGAAGTTCTAACTGAGGCTGTTCTGAAGCATCTGGACAAATTTCATGGTTACAACAAAATCCGACACAAGGCTTCCTCTAAAATTTTGGAACTGGGTGAAATTTTAACTGATCGGTTTCAAGCACACATTAATACCTTTCTGACAAAAAGGTTGAAAAACTGAAATGATTTTTAAAACCCACGCAACTCTTGTTACAAAACTCTTATTACAAAACTCTTAATTCTTTGCTAAAGAAGATAAAACTATTGCATAGTTACCTCAGCAACCGCAACCAATCGCAAACTTGCACATCATTTAGGAGTGCTTCACTGTGGGGAAGAATAACAAAAATATAAGTGACTAATTTCATTGCCATAAATATTAAGGGCTTTCATTCTGACTAATTGCACACCTTGAGTCATTTCACTGAAGTCAACAAGTAATTTGTAAAAACAACAAAAAAGTAAGCAAATAATGATAAAATCCTTTCCCTCAAAGGCCAGCAACTCAAATGCATTGCAATTAATTATATTAATGAATTAAATTGAATCAAGGTGGCAGGCTAGCATGTTTAGCACATATGTTTGCGTGCATGTATTATACACACAAGGATGCACATAACTGAGTGCTCAGAATTCGATTTTGTAAAATTCACTGGGCATCTTGGCCAATACGAATGCTGGATTTTAGCTGTTGTTTCCATTCATAATGGAATTGCAGTTTTTCAGGCAGAATAATCTCAGAGTTTTCATATTAAAATGACAGCAGTTTATGAATCAATTTATGGGCTTTGTCATCTAATGATTCATTTATTTTAAAAAGACCAAATTAATATTGATGATTCCTTTCACTGGGTTACACATCGCATTTCATGTCAGTTGCTCCTAACATGAAGTTGGGCTTTTCTTTTATTAATTTCTTCCCCATTGTTGCATTTCCCACTGTTGGTTTTGGAATACAAACAAATGAGGAGACTCACCTCAGAGGTATTAGCTTTTATTATGACATCAGTGTGTAGGCTGTGCAAAATCGAGGCATCAGTTAGTCACTGCACCATCTGTGTGGGCCTGGAGAAAGCAAGATGTAATCTGTCATATGGCGAGCTTTGTACAAAACAGCAACAATCCGAATTCAGCTGCGCAGATGAAATGGATCCCTTGAGGACCTTCAGTCTGCCAGAGCGTGCGCTTGTGGGTGTCAGCTGCTGGGGGTCAGCTCTTCATAACGCAACCAGGGAAAACTTTCTGTTTGTCCAGACAAGAATTGGGAGGGTGGTGGCAGTTTCACAGACAAGACTTTGCTAGCCAAACTGTGGTGGTATAAAGTAGCACTTTAAAATTTCAGAGCCAACATCCTTTCTCATTTTTACTGACGTAAGAAAATTTGCTCTGGGATGATTTGAATACAAGAAAGGAGAAAGTGATTAAATCATTCCTTTTAGGTTTTTACTTCCCACAGGAGTAAATCCATTGACTTCTCTGGCCTCTCTGAAGCTACCACAATGTTGTTGCTCAAAGTGGAGAAGGCAGGGGTCTACCACGCAAAGGAAAAGGTTAAATGCATAGTTAGGAGGTCTACAAAAGTCTCCCTGTGCAGCATGTGCAGAGGAAGAACAGGACATGCACAGGATACAACCCCAGGCTACCTCACCTATTTGGTTGGAATTTATAAAAACATTACTCTTTACTCACACCCTTCAAATAGCACCTCTCCACTAAAGTCTTTGGCAGTCATCTCTAGATTTTATTTCTAGTGCATACAGATGACAATTACATGAAGGTACAGCAATATTTTTACCTATGGCACTTGTATGTTCCCAAGAAAAGTGTACAAGAGCCTTTACAGCCCTACATCAAATTACTTCAGCTTGCGCTGAACAGAATCCCTGTAACGTGTTTTCATTAAATAGGTGTCTTGTCACAATCCCTACCACCTACAGATACTGCAGATACAGATACTACAGATACAATGCCATACCAACTACTTCATTTTTATAAAGCATATCTGTGGAGATGGCTTTCAAGCACAATTACTTATTCCAGCCTCCTTTTCACAGTGGTACCAAGTAGCCCAAAAGGCATTATTAGTTGATGAGCAATGGTTCTTCTTTCTTACTTATATCCTGGTCACAAATTTTGGACTTGTTGGTTTGTTTTGGGTTTTTTTTTTTAATGTAAATAACTCAGATACTTCTTTTCAGAGTAAGAATATGATCTATTTATTATTGAGCATAGTTATTTTTAGAGAACACTGGGGTTTTTCCTAGTGGGTAGTTTCACCACAGAGACGCAGATGAGCATAAATACTTTTCCCAGCTGTGGAATGGAGAACAGATTGGAGCAGCACTGTTATCTTTAGCAAACAAAAGACTCTGAAATTCTGAGGGAGGAGGAATGCAGTCTGTCTTCTTATCCCAACAGACACCAGAAGGGGAAGAGCAAGCTTTTTATTGTATTAGACAGCTTTTTTTAAAAAAAAAAAAAAAAGAAAGAAAAAACCAAAGAAAAGTGAAAGCCAAAAAAGCTCTTTCTGTAAGCACTAGAGTCAACCCTTTTCATGTTCTGCTGCATCTAATAGTGTGTGGTTTCTAGGAGAAGGCTCCATGCTCCATAAGGGCAAACAGATGAGACAGTTACAAGTATCGTAACGAAGCTCTCAGGAGCTAAGGGTATCAGAGCAGGAAGAAGTATATACAGGAAGAAGTGGAGAATGCAATATAAAGAACGAGTTACTGCCAATGCATGTTTTCTCCAGAGCCTATTATAAACATAAAGGCAGGTTAATCATCTAACAAAATCATTGACGTTATTAAACAATTAGTTCAACTATTACTTGGAACTAATTTGTTTAATGCATCCCAGTGAGTGTCACATGACTGGCAGACATACACAATTAGTATTTTCATGAGTCAATTGAACCTATTTGGGAGTTCTATTTAAATTTTTTTCAAGTTTAGGGGATGACTGCAATTAAATTCACTTCATTGCAGTTAGCTTGATGACAAGCCTTTTAAAATCAAACTATATCTGCCATTCTTCCTTACACTCTTACCTTTAACTCCCTGAGCATAACTTTCTAGAGAAATTAATATTTTTAGGATATCTCCATTTTGCCTACCATTTTTAAACAGCTGATTCCCAGTCAACATCTTCCATTCTCTCCAGGTTAAGCACCAATAAAGTATCTCGGCACTCTAAAATGCGTCAATTCAGACCTTGATCCAAATCCCTTAAAAATCTATTGGACTCTTTCAAGTGATCGTGGTAGCCATTGGTTTTAAGACATCTGAGTTCCCAGCTAGTTCTTGCTAGAAGACCTGGCCCTATGCATCACATATGTGAAACTGCTTGGGTCTAGAATATGCAGTAAGGATAACTGAGTAAAGATGTGACAGAAATACTGATGAAGTGATTTGCGTTTTAAAGGGGAAAAAAAAAGTCAGCATAATTTGTAGCTTTATCCAGTTATTTTTTAAGCAACTGTACTTAGCAGATGGAAGTAATTTCTCTGAAAAGAGGCAGCAAAAGAGGCCCCTGAAATTTTACGAAAGGGTGAACAAACACTTTTTGGCTGCCACATGCCAGAGACACACCACCAAGTTCATAGTGGTCTAGGAAAAAAGCTGCAGCATACGTGTTACTATATTATGTGCTAGGAGGTGACAGAGGTAAATAGTTTTGGTTGTTAAAGTTAGTAAAGCAGGCTACCTTGGTGCTTCCATTCACATACAAAATAATAGATCAGCACTGAATAGTCTCTAGTTTTATTTCAATCTCTTTATGACAACTTTGTGTACTGTCTTAAAAAAAGGGATAAGTATATATTATGATGTTTGGATTACTACCATGTGGCATAATTGAAAACACTATTACATTACCTCTCAGACACAAGTCTTTTTTCCAGGATGGTTACATGCAAGAAAGGCAAATCATGATGTAAGCAACGAGATGAAAAGAGTGGAACAAACTGTATGCAATTAGCTTAGTAGACTACATGGAAATGGCCAGAATTCAGATGTGGTACAAATGAGTATAAACAAAGGAGTTGCATTTGGTTACCTCATGTCTGAGTTTGATCTATTGATCTTGGCATATGAAAAGCGGTGGTACTGGGAGCAATTTAGCTATAATTCCTGCTCTGCTGTAGCTAACCAAACTGCCATTGACTTCAACCTGCAGAATATCAAACTCAGGATGGTTAAGAGTTTTCCTACTTTTAAAAACATTGTGTTCAATAGATTACACAAAGCAGAGGCAGGGCACAGAGGTCTGATCCTAACTGCCTTTAAAAGAAAAAACAAATATCAGTAAGGCCTTTGCTATGAAACTTCAGTGGAATCAGGATTAACGTTTTAGGCCACAGGAGAAAAATCACATGTAATAAAGTAACACTGTACTGCTACAGACTGGTATAAGAATATTCTACTACAGTGTGCTTCTAGTGTTTTAAGACAGACCCATCAAAACTGTTTAAAAAAAAAAAAGTCTTTACAAATGTGTAGGAATATAAAACAGCATTCAGAATGAGCACAACTCAGAGGGGGGTTACACATCGCACACAAGTGATGTTCATGTTGAAATGCAGGAGATGTGCTTTATTTCACCAGAACATGTTTTATGAGTTTCACGTCAATCTATTCTCACTAGAAATTCGCTGGCCATAAAATATAATCTCACAACATTCCTTTTTAAGGCAAATAATTTGTCAGAAAGAAGAAAAGAATAACTGTCCTTAGACACGGTGCAGTACCTGTTGTTAGCCCTTTCCCAGGATGCAGCTGCCATTTACATGGCAGTTGTACCATTCTATAGGTTAGGGTAAAGATACAGCCCTAACAACTCTTTTTAAATCTCCCTGTGGTGCACTATTGCCCTTGTTAACCTTCAATTCCCAGCTGTTAGAGAAAGAAGAGACTTTTGACTCCAGGGAATACAGCCACAGCCCATGGAAAGCAGAAGCAAGCACAAGTCTTTTGGTACACCCAATTCCTTCCCCAAGACAGACAGACATCATTTTTTCAGATGAGACACAACCCGGCACTCCACAAAACAAAAACAAAAACATTTTTTTTAAAGTGTATGACACAATGGAGGAAAGAAGTTAGTGCTGAGGGTAAATTCCAAATAGCCTGGCATGTTCTCCTGGATTGTCTCTTACGTAACCTCCAAAATTCAGTCTTGCAGCAGCCTGCTGGGAGCAGAGGGGAGTGGGTTGGGAGCTCATTGACAATACCAGGCACATGTGCGCATACACACACAACCACTACACACACAAGGCAACAAGAATTAGCTAGTCCACTGCAAATGTCAGCCAATTTATGTAATATCCTTTTACTCAGCATTTCTTATTCACCGGAGAGTGAAAAATCTCAATAAACAGTCTCAGAAGAATTGAAAGTGAGGGAAGTTAGTTGGATTCATAGTCTTTCTCCGGTCACTGCTCTGTTGACTGCTGGATAGTCGATAGGTTACTTCAATTAAATAACCAGCGAACGAGCAGGCACTTATTTCATAAGAATCACCAGAGCAATTGGTGTTAACAAGTTCTAATTGTTATTAACAGCAGCTGTCATTTTGACTAAACACAGCAGCTCTGCGCTGCTGCTGCTGCTGCTCATGTTATCCCATGAGGCGCACAGAAGACTTACTCCAAAATCCAATTTGTCCAGAGAATAGTTTTTCAGATGGTAGAGAGCCAGAAAGTATAGACCAGATGACAGCAGTGCTAAGACTTGCTGATTTAACACACCTAGGAAACAAAGGAAAAGCTGAGAAGCGGGACGAGAGCATGGAGGTGAACAGACTGGATATAAGTAATACCAACTATTTCCCCAGACAACCTTTCTAGTAAGAAATACACTGGTGGTATACTTACACCATCTTGAAACAGGACCAGTGTTCCGTGAACAGTGCATCAGAATTACCTATTTGGCAGATCACGAAATACAACCTTTGTCACTACACTACGTTGCTTTTCTATTATTATTCGAAAATTACTTTCATATCACTAATTTCCTTCACTTTCTAGGAGAGGGAACAGTAATAGGCTGTTATGAATGCTGTAGCTTTTTTAAAAAATAGGAAGGAAAGAGAAAGAAAGCAGATTTTCTACTCATCACAAAACAAGACATTTCAGTTAATTGGCTTTCAACAAGAAATAAAAGATGTTATGATCAAAGTAAAGCTTACAATACACATCAGACAGAATTCTGAAATTAAATCATATCCCTTCATAGGTATTGAAAAATCCAAGAAAAATTTAGAGTTAAAAGTTCCAAAACCAAGTACAGAAATTCACAATGAAACATATGGTGTCCATTTCTATAATGATAAGGGAAAACCAAAATATCTAATCAGCAAGCATAAAAGCTTGAATGTTTACATTTGTTACTGTACTTGTGTTTACTGTAGACACCTTTATTGACTTCAAACGTCCAGAAAAAACTCAACCCATGAGTCTTCCATTAAAAGCCATGGGTTTATGCTCGTTTTCAAAGCACAAAATTCAGTTTTTCCTACTCAAAATGTCTTAGTAACTCATTATACATTACAAAATATTTTTTTTCCAATTATAAAGATTCCAAAAATTTTGTAACGTTTGCTGTACTATTTTGTACCTGACTGGTCAAACCATTTTCTTACAGCTATTTCAAATCTCCATCATAATCTGTTTGTTCAGTCTCATGATGAATCTGATCAACTTGAAGAAATTTTATTCTGGAGGGTTTTGTTTTATTATAATCATCTTCAATTCTAATGAATACTTCTGGTTTTGATAGAGAAGACAGATCTATTTAACATATGGCTCTAACCTCTAAAACTGAGGGTAACGTTCTGTGAAAGATACGGGCATGTGTAGATAATTGAAAAATAAATCTGGTTTACATGAAAAAAATGTTCAGCAATAATCTTAAACACTGTGTCAGCATCCATTTCATTTATTTACAAGATTTAAGTTCTTTTTCTGACTTTCCTTTTTCAGTAACTAAAGTTTCCATTTGTTACTTGCTCCTTCTGGAAATGCAGCATTAAACAATAACACAACTTGTTATTACAAATACTTAAATGACTGCTGAAAGAGCAAAGCATGTCCCAGGAGCCATCAGATCCAGTTGGGCTTAAGGGTTCTGTCTAAAATTAAATGCAAAATGTTCCTTTAGATAAAAGTAAAATAGATTATATGTTAGCAAAAAACCTACAGGAAATGAGAAAGTATTAGAGCTTGTGTTCTAGTTTAGGTGTAAAAAGATTGCGTCTCAACATATCATGATCAGTGACCCTTTATTTAAATGAATCCTGTTGATACGATCTGAATATGCCATTTTCCAGAACAGGAGGCACATTTATATATGTCATAAACATAGAATATCTTTACATAGCATTATGAAGTGCATCTAAAACAAAGGGTAAGCTCCAGACTTGCTCTAAATCCTTCTGAATTCAGTCTCTTTTGACTGAAATATGAACTTGAGTAATGCCTGATGAGATGCCCCCCTCCAAGAAACCCCACTTGTAGAGAGCATGACACCACAGACCTTGCAGTATGCAGGAGGTTCTAAAACTGATTAATATGAACCTCTACCACAAAGAAATACGCAGAAGTCTGATGGATTTTTATTTTATTTTCAACTTGGAATTTGTTTTATTTAGACATGTTTAATTTATAATTATATCATGCTGGCTGAATACTTAGTTGTGTTATGGCGCTCTGCCCAGAGATCCTCATGGATGCAGCTTTTAACAATTTCTTTGTGTTTCACAGATGGTCTGTATTTGCCTTTTTTTTTTTTTTTTTTTTTTTTTTTTTTATATATTAATTGCAAGATTTAAAAATGAAAAAAAAAAAAAAAGCAATAATAGCAGTGGAACAGTTTTAGGCTTCAAGTGGCTACTTCTCTCCAGAGTTTCTTATGGAACTGACTTGCTTCAGATCAATGCGAGATCTGCAACGTACATATTGTATCAATCTCTTGAATGTAGTTTGAAGTACTAGCAATATGTAGTGCTTTCAGAATTATGTCTGATGTAATGGTAAGAGATTGTCTGTTTTAACTGCAACAACTACAAAACCTCTCATAAGGAATTGCCATTTATTGTTAGTCTGCTGTAATGCAGCAGATTTTTTGCTGCCTCAAACATACCTGTAAGGCAATGAGCAGACATTCACTATTACAGGGGATTAATAAAACTTTAAAACCTACCTCGAGGCAAGGCATGGGGTATGGGCTTACTTGGTTAAGGAAAGATAGATAATGCTGGAAAACTAGAAAAACAGGAATGGGGATTTTCTCCCTGAAAGGGAAGAATAACAAATACATCCTTCCCCAGAGTAGTTCTTTTCCAGCCTGCACAGCCTATAGGCAGTTCCCTACAGGGCACACTGGAGACCTCATAGACAATGCAGTAGTTTGAGAAGGTAACATGGTTCCCACTGTTTGGGGTATCCCAAATACCAACTGTAGCCAACCTCCGGTAATCAGCTTACTAAGGAAACAAACCAACACAACAGCCACAAAAATAGTGACTCATGATGTTCTACAGACTGGCTTATACATCACTCCAGATAACATCAGGGAGATGGTCCCATCCACTGCTGGTACCGTCCTCCAGACAAGGCTACGCAGTGACTCTGTCTTACGTTCTCTGCATTTTCAGTGACATTTCTTGTGACAGTCAGGACTTCCCAGTCCTGATTGCAGCAAATCACAAGTAGCCTTAGTTCTCAGAAGCAAACACTGGGATCTTGATCCTAAATATTCTGTCTTTGAGGATGTTCTGGGGTTTGGCTTTAAGTCCCTCACTTCCCTGCCAATTTCAAATGTGATTCAAAACAGAGTTAATTTTCTGGTCTGTTGTAGTCATTCTCACAGGACTTTGTTAGAAGCAGAACACAAAGGGGACTGTAAGAAAGTAAGTTGGAAGAATTTTGGAGCTGGCACATCTAAAAGGATTTAAGAGGCTAGATCAGATGACAAGGCTATCATCTTTATATTAATCCCTTCCTTCCATGCACATTTTGGAGGCCTAGGAAGAATTCTCTCTTGCCTAGATATATAATACGAAACGCTACTCATGTAGAGACAACCTCTACTGTAGAAGATAATGCTGTTTGACTGTCTTGTCATTAATGAACATGAAATTATCACAGTAAAGCAATCCAACAATAAATCCTAGACCACTTATGACTCCCAGTAAGTTAAATTTCAATGGAACTTTTGCTATTGTTCTCAACTGATCACAAAGAGAAATTCAGGCTGTAATCGACAGTGATTTCAAGGCAAATAAAAAGGAGTCAATAAATGCCACAAAGAATCCTTCTCAGGCTGCTGGCAACAACACAGCTCCAAAATTAGCCTCTGCTTGTGACGTTCAAGCAGATGGGTGTCACCCAGGTGGAACAGATGACACATTAAACAACAGACAGTCTCTCACTCCATCATATTTGACCCCAAAAGAATTAGAAAGCTCATATTTAAGGAAGAAATTACTGTGCTTTGCTATGTGTCTTACGCAAGTCATCCCATGTGCATTTAGAGATAATAGGTACAGAACAGATTCTGTGATATAAGGGTTCTAGCTACATCAATTTAACCTACAGGCATTATGGAAAGAAGTCTGTAGCTTCCTACGCAAAATAAACCCTTTTTGGTCTGTTTGCAAAGCAGATATTTTGTTGCAAACAACAAGAGGAGGGAAGATTATAATTGGTTCTATTTAAAAACAAAACCCAATGAGAAATAAAGCGCAGTGAAAGAAGAGAAACAGGCTAAAGGTAGTTACACCTCAGCTCATTTACCGTGATTCTCTCTTTATGAAGAAGCATCAGTAGAGCAGTGCACATGGGTTTAAAAAAATGAGTTTACAACTGGTACATGCATGGGGGAGGGTAGCTGCACGTTACAGTGGGTCCCACAGCTCAGACAGACACAGAGCCTGACAGTTGATCAGACTATTTATCTGATTATTACTAACGGCTCAGTACAGAATATTTTGCTGAATGAGGTCCCTTACTGGGCCAAATCCTGGGAAATCCAGCCATTCCAGCGGGCTGACAACAGGCCTCCTGGGGACAACAACCTCCCCACAGGAGAAACTCAGCACAACGCTGACCGTATGAGGAGAAGATTAGCTGTATAGCACATACAGGTCTTAGTGGATAAACGACATTTTAACCAAGGCTTGATCAGTTCAGAAACAGATTTAAGCCCAGTGAAATTCGTGATATGTCAAGCCAGGTAAACTCTAGTGTATTTTCCGCTCAGGAAATTTGTAGCCTTTTTTTTTTTTTTCAGGTAAATATTTAAAATAAAGCAGGTAGCTTTGCTTCTGGTTAGGATTCCTGCTGAAAGCAATGGATTTGTAAACAAGGGCAGGCAAAATAGGGTATGAACCTATTCTAAAGGAAGCATAATTAAGAGCACTTTATTTTTACAGCCCACAGTAAAAACCCTTAATAGCTAGAAACATTTGCTGTTTTTCAAAGCTTGAGTATTTAAAAAAGACTGTTTTCCATCCAATATCACACAGAGGGAAATAACCAAGACCAAAATGTCTCACAGATTTTATTTTATGTATGAATCAACTAAAGGAAATACTACCTTCTTTGACTAGAAGCATGGCAGAGTTCAAGGTTACAGTATGTATTTTTAAAGAAAAACCTAATACACATGTTTGGAAAGGAAAAGGACAAGACTTAAGCTCCTGGCAATATTTGCAGACATCCACAGACATTTTGAATAGAGGTATTCTTCTGGGGGCTTTCACCTTGTCTGAAGGTTTTGTACTTGTTCCAGGTCTTGCACTGTTTATTACATTTTAGAAAGTCAAGTTATTCTTTCCTACTGCACTGCAAACTAGAACATTACTCTTTCTAATTTTGGGGACTCAAGAGCAAACAGAGCAGGGAAAGAGCCAGACACAGATGAAAGCATGATTCTAAAAAAGAAATTTAAGTTTCCACTTTAAAAAAAAAAAAAAGCAACCAAAAAGCCCCCAACAAAACCAAACAGAAGAGGTAAGGATTTTCCTGAAACCTGCAACAACAAAATCTGTTAATTTTCTGATTGAAAATTAAAACTATTGCTGTCAAAAGTGCCTGACACAGCACTGCACCACATCAGCAATACAGGAAACATGACAAGGGGTAACTTCTTACGCTTTTGTCAGACCAAGACAAATAAACAGACAGAAATCCAACACTGGAGATTAATATTAAAAATATAAATAGAGATCTCACGTAAAGTAAATGATTGCAGATTATAAGGAATTCTTTAAAAGAGATATTAAAAGAATTAGTGCAACTCAAAATGCCACACATCTACTGCAGTCTCATTTCATTTACAGAGCATTTAAAAAGAAGACATTCATTCCACCCTGTCAGCATGCTAATTTGTATGTAGAACTACTGTTCTGCTCTACTGAATTTGCGCTGTATGTTGTATGACTACTAGTAGCTCTACTTGGCACACTGTAACTGCTGTGGTTTAATCTTCACCCTATATTCCAAAAAAGAGCTACTGTGTTCATTGTAAGGTTTACTACTACCCTCCAAGAACTACGCTGTCCTAGATACTACCCTTATAGAGTCCAGAGTTGTGGGAATTCTGTATGGCCAAGCAATGCAGGAGGTTTTTAGATATATTCCATCAGCTTCATCTGGTTTGCAAATCAAGGAAATGTTTTTCAAGGTGAAGAAGCCAAATCTTAAATGACATCAAACACCCATTCATTACCACAACAATTCTGACTCCTATTCATTATCCAGGGCCTCATTTTGTTATACACTATATGAATGGAGTAAAGAGTTTCTTCTCTACAGAGTTTGCAGTTTTAGAGATAAAAAAGCAGATTCATAGAGCTGGATATGACTGTCTCCATTCTCCGTAAGTGCCATTCCCTGCAGGAGACATCCTTTAACTTCTAGGGATGCTGGGCTCTTAATCGTCATCAAATTTTTCAGCAGAAAGGATGGCTCAACCTACTGCATCTCTGAAGCAAATTTTCTCCAGGTCATCATTAGGTACTCAATTGTTATTGCTAGTAGAGCGTGTAAGAGGTTCATCTGAGAAAGAACAGCTTTTAATGAAGGTTGCACTCCTCATCAGCATTAGCAGTCCTCAATTTTACATTTCTTTCCAGTCAGAAATGATCAGAAAGACACCCTTTTCCAGTATTCGTAAGAGTGAGGAAGGATGATCATGTTTTTGCAGTAATCTGTTTCTTAGGGACCAAGCCTTTTAACTCCCCAAAGCAATGGAAACTTCACTGATGTTTTTAATGAAAAAGTGATTGGTTCCTGTATTAATTCACAACCAAAGCACCATTCCCCTTTCCCCTCCAGTCTCCTGAGAATAACATATCAGTGAAATAACATCTTGTCACACATGCACATCAGCAAAAGCATCTGTAAAGTGTCATTTAAGAACTGAATTTGTGGTAGTGGGTCACAGCAACACATAAACCAGAAAGAACACAGCTTGACTGGCCTTTTAAAGAAAATCCAATTCATAAGAAATCCTATTTTAACTTGTTAGCTGAGAGATGGACGTGAGCATTTGAGGGAGGGCAAGAAACAGAACATCTTATTTGTATAACGCCTCTTCACATTACGGCCATGTGTTAAATTCCAAGTACCATGTTGTAGGGCAGTCTAAAGGTCTATTTTACAGGTAAGCAAATGCAGTTAATTAAAGCAACACCTCTTGGCACAGACAGACACCATCCTTTTACATAAGTCCCTGTATTTTGGAAGACTTTTCTTCACCAGTTTAAAAATGTCTGTTTAATGATCAGACTTGAACGAATAAGAGACACTGGTATAACCAATTTTAAGTCATTTCCTCCAGCTTCTCCTGGCCTTGAAATTCTCTTCTTTCAGTTTCACTGGCCTTATAAAAGGTTGTGAGAGGAATTTGGAAGGCTGGAGGTCCTCCTCAAGCTCTGTTGGGAAACAGTCCCGAGTATCCATCACTGAAGCTGAGACTGAAGAGCTGTTCCCGTATTAGCCACAGTAACTCCATGTATAGTAATTACTGATCTGACATTTGGCAATTCTGTTGAGCACTGTTCTGAGATGTCAGATGCTTCAAAAACACAAGCCCGCATAACTGCATAGCCAGGGTCACACATAAAACCATTTTTAAAGTTAATGGCCTGGTACTTCAGACAAAGAAAGATTTGGGCTTCTTTTCCAGTAAAGCTCTCTTACTGACAGTTACATCTGAGTTTCCCAGCTTCTTGCAGCTGTCAGTGTGCCGTCACAGATAAATAGCTCCAGAAAACAAGTATCCTTGAACCAAGAGAACTTGAATTATATGCTTGGGATGGTTATTTAAATAGTGATTACATAAACTAAGAGATGAAGGGCAGTGAGAAGTGAGGTACTGAACACTGACTGCCCCTTACCTTCAGCAAGGCATAGTCAAGGAACTGAAATAATATTATAAGGACTTTGCCAGTTAATTAAACTGATCTAATCAACATATCTGTATTTCTGCGAATGTACTAGTCTAATTTCCATCACTGTAGGGAATCAAAGACATTTCACTGATACGGAATTATACACACGTAATTGTGTTCATGACCGCTTCCCCTGAAATAGTATATGCGTGGTATATGCGTATCTTTGAGCTGCAACCCACAGACAGAACTGCAAATGCAGGGAGCAGCAAATGAAATACAGGAATTAATAGCCAAACCAAGACATAATTCCTTTCAGTTTACCAAAGGGACTATTTTTGTGCAAGGCTGTTATTGGACGAAATTAGCATTTACTGATAATAGTTATTTTGAAAAAGGAGGTATTTTGATTTTCTTGATGTAAACAGGGGGTAAATAGATTAACTGCTCTTGTTCAGGATCATATGACTAGCCTACAGGTCAGTGTTGCTAACTGAGAAACTGTGCCTGTTCTGCACTAGAATGTGTATATATATGTATATATATAAATAAAATTTATTTTATACAACTCCTCTGGAGGTATTTTGGTTCTCTAGTACTAACAAACAGGGGGGGTTCTGTTGTTTGGTTTTGTTTTGTTTTTAAGTTTAGTTAGTGAAAGCAGTGACTCCGATTACACCTTGGAAGTAAATCAGTTCACCAACTGTGTTATTTTTAGTCATCTCTCCAAATCTGTAACATTGGTTAAATATTTGGTCTCACAATACAGCGAACAAAAGTTGCAAATAGCACTAAACCCCAATCTACTGATTTGAGCCAAAATAAAAGACAGTCAGGGACCAATCTTCCCATTACTTCTAAATAAAAACTGCATGCTATCTTTTATACTCCTGCAATAATTAAAAAAGACTCCTATTGTTTGGAGTAGCACTTGGACCCCATGGAAAAATTCCTTTCCATCTAAACAGATTTTTACTTTTGTTTTGAATTTCTTCCAGGCAGGGAAACCAAATACAGACCTTTCCCCCCCTTCCCATGAGCTCTTTCACCATCTGTGCATGATCATGGCCCAGCCTTTCTTTCCACCCCTCTGAAAAGCACACAGGGATTCCTCCCAAACATGTCTCACCATGGGAACATACAGCTGCTGGGGATGGTGCTGATGAACTGGGGTTTGGATTAAATGTGACATGAAGCCACTCCCTGGGGCCATCAGGGGGCCTGATGTGGAGGGACTAGTTGGGGAGCTTTTCTCCCTCCACTTGGGGAAGCACCCCTTCCCCGAACTGTCCTTGTCCCTCCTTGGATTGCGTGTGACCAGGAAGGCCCCGTCACTCCCTCCCCTCCTGTTCCCAACCACCTCAGCTGCCACTGACGCTCGTACAGGTTTTCTGTGCGCTCCCCATTCCAGCATCTGCTCTGTAAACTACTAGAGACGCTCTGCAGGGTTTCTGTCCATAAATCCATGCACTAACAAATGCACTGATCACTCTTCTGCGTGGCTCTGCTGAACTGTCAAGCCGTTATGTACTGTCCCTCTGCACGGCTGCTCAGGACATTCCCTGCCATGTCCTCTGTGGGGATCCAGTGCCACGAGCTCACAGGCATTAATGCAAGGGAGATGGTCAACACTTGGCCCACAGAGATCACGAGTTAGTCAGTATGCAGGAGGCTTCGCTGTGACTAGCTTGCACCGACAACGTCTTCAAGCAGCAAAAGCTTGAAACTCCCTTCTAAGGAAAACTGGCTTTTCAGAAGCCAATGAAGTACTCAGTGCTGCAGACACATGACTATTAAGTTCATTTTTATTCCTCTGCTAAATCGAAATGCATGCTACATGTCTGGAAAAGGGAGTGCTTGCAGGGGAACAGAAGTGCAGTTGCACCTCAGACATTGTTTCCCCTGATTACACACTCCTGCCTAGTCCCTGCTGTACCTCAAGTACTGCAAGCGTTTGTAAGGAGCTGCAGAAGGTTCCAGCTCAGGTTATCTTCTCAGGGCTTACTTTAATGAACACAACACAGTTACAGCTTTGCTGGGCACCATGGAATGTACAGTTCAGCGTATGCAAAACACGCACACATGAACAGCCACAAATGCTAACTGCATCTTTCAAAATAGAAACAGCAGCAAAAATAATAGTTTTCAGGAACACAACACAACAAACTGAATCCCAGTAACCACAGCAAGCCATCACTGAAACACACCTAAAGACACCACTATGGGTGTTTTTCAAAAGTCTAAAGAAATGGATATCACTAACAGAATTAACAGATAGGAAACCAAGATAGATGGAGCAGTGTGTTCCTTCCTTCCTTCCTGCCTTCCTCCCTTCCTCTCTTCCCTCTCTCCCTCCTTCCTTCCCTCCTTCCTTCCACCATTCAGGATCAAAACCAGTCTCTAATTTGTGCCCATACCTGCACTGTTCTCACTCTCCCATCAGCTGCGGTGAAATCACCCCTGTGGACATTAGTTCTTGGGCAGTGTTATCTACAAAGAAAAAGCCTTTTAAAACTGCAGATCTATTCATACTTTGTCAACACATGGTGTCGAAAGAAAAGGGTCTTGGTCCTGCAGCTCTGCAATAAATGGTTAATTAATGCAGCAATGCTGGTGGCAAGCGACAGAATTTAGTCTGTAATTTTTTGATTTTTCCAAATTCATGTCATACAAGCTATGCCCTAACTGGTGTATTGGTGTGGAATTGATCTCAGAAGGATTACTGATCTACAGACAGAGGAGTAAAACTGGAATGTCCCCTTCCCTTCGAAGTGCTATCAGCAAGTTACAATTCTACAAGTGGCTTTGAGGAAAAAGCTCTAGAAACAGCAGTATGGTTGGTCACATTCTGGAAGTTACTGAAAGCTAAAAACTTTAGCTTAACTCCTGAGGTAAAGAATTAACACAAAGAAATTGTGCAAAGCACAGAGCAAACGTATCACTATGCCACACTTCCTGAACACCCTGTCACACCCTGGTTCCTTCAAAAAGTAATAAAGATCCCATGAAACCAGCGGGTTTGATGCCAAAAAAAACATTTATAGATGGTCAATACCACATCCCTGTTTTACAATAACTGTAGAAAAAACAACAGTTTAACACTCCCTGTCAATTTGCCCTGTACAAACTGTAGGGCTTTTACTAAGTCTCTGTTGTTAAAAGTTCTCCCACAAGTGCCTGTTGTGCACAGCAGTCCTGGCAACACTGCATGTTCCAGTGACAGCAGACACATCCTTGAAACAACAGCTCAGCCACATTTGAGTACAGCACTGCCACACAGCAGGGTGTTATAGCATTTAAACACAAAAAAGATTTTTAAAAAAATGAATGAACAACAAAATATTGCATTCTCTTGTTACCTGGTAGAGTTGGTGCAACTCCTGTAGATGTCCTTCCTGAGCCAGTTATGGGAAGCCAATCTGCTTTTTATAGAAGGTCAGTTCTTGATGCTGGCCTGCTGCAAGATCCCCAGTTACTTTGATCCACTGCAGAAAGCCTTAGACAAGGAAACGTCTTTATGCACTGGGCAAGACCCATGCTGAGAACATTTGTTCTAAAACAAACACTGGCAGGAATAAATCAAGAAGTTCAAAAGGAAATAAAGAGGTTAGGCAGCCTCCATACACAGACACCAGAGTAAGCTTATTTCTTATTCAATTAGATAACACTACTACTAACTCCACCCAGAGACATTTTATGGGGACCGAGGAGTGCTTGGAGAGTACAGAAGACATATAAAAGATATAATTTATAGCTGCTAGTGTCATTTTATAATTGTTAAAAAATACTTTGCGCAAGTTTGCATCAGTTTCCCAAAGTAACATAGCAAAAGGTAATTTCTAGTCCTGCTAACTACAGACACCAAGGTGTGAAAAAGGAACATCCTGGACAGGTGATGTTTCTAAGCTAAAGAGCAAACCATGTTATTCCCCTGAATGAGGAGCACAGGACAGCTGGCAAATTTTTGCAGTGTTGAATCCTCTAAAAAAAATTCCACTCCATTCCCCATACCTGAATCTTTCCCGGGATAAACTGGAGATAGAGTGGCCCAGAAGAGCATCCCAGTCAGTCTGCTTCCATATCCTCCCACCAAGCCATTCCAAACCACTTTGGCTCGATAAAAAACAACCCCAGCTATTTGTGAGGCCACACTGCCTGGCTCGGGGAGGTTTAGCTTTGCCTTTCCTGGAAAACGCTCAGCTCCCCAGTCCCTGCCTCCCCCACTTGGGCAAAAAAGGGCAGGGCAGTCAGCTCAGAGCTGGGTGAGGCAGCAGGCAGCCAGGGTGGCAGAGCTCAGGGGTGGGGTGGCTGGGGCAGCAAGCTGATACCTGCCAGGCTGCTTGCATGCCCCTGTGGCACATTTGGCCTGCTGCAAGCACCAGTTGCACACATCCCTCTCTCTAAATATATGCACACACGCGATTTATTCTTGCTTCAGTTTTTCCATGTGAGAATTTAGAGAGAAGGTCCAAAGGGAAGAGAGGAAGCCATAGCAGAACTCATCTGAGACACAGCCCATCCCAGTTTTCCCTCCTTTGCTCTCTTCTTTATCCACTGTGCCATAGCAAGGCAAAGAAACTAATAAATCTGATGATGATGCTAACAGGCCACTTCCCAGTAGACATAAACCTTGAGGAAAACCCTGTAATCAAGATTTCCTTCTGCCTTTGGGATCTAAGTGAATATCTTTGTGCTGGGACAATGAAGTTCTTCCTCAAATACTGAGAAGAAATGCAAGGAAAGCTGACAGACTTCCCACTGCACAGAGGGGAAGCCAGACTGCATTTATCCTAACTCCAGAAATCCAGGCTTTGCAACAAACACAACAAATGTCCTCCCAGTAACCCCTGATGTGGAACTTGCACCATAAACTCTAGAGGAATACAGCTAAGAAAGCAACTTCAACAGTGCAACTAAAACACACCTCACCAGTTTCTTGCTCACTAGTGCTCTGTAGCCTGTTCCTACCTCTATAATACCTCGATAATACCATTACACACAAGTAAAATTTGGTTTCAAGTAAAGCTCCATTTTTATCAGAAAATAAAGGTGTATATATAGGAAGTGACAGAGTGAGGGTGACAAACACTTGAACTGAGTTAACTCACATTCAGCATGGGTGCACTTCTGTAAAGGTCAGGGGCTTATTTCTTTCAGCTATCACATGCAATCTACCCCGTTAGCCTTCTTATAGCCCACTCCCGTCTCCCCTGACACCTCACCCCTCAGGGCAGAGATGCACCTTTTACACCAGTCCTCCAGCTCAGGTCTACAGTCACCTTGTCCTTGTGAGCAGATCTGAAAATCTCTTGTCACTTCCTAACTTTTCTCCTAGGTTAGATCCCCCTCTCCACCTCCCTCTCCTAAAAAAGGGAAATGTCCTCCCAGCCGCTTCAGAAGCCCCGGCCTGGGATATCAAAAGGAGATCAGTACAAATCAGTGTCTCGACTCTCCCAACTCTCTCATGAGTTCAGGTTTGTCACAAGCCAGACTGGGAGTCCAGAGAGTTTTAACAGTTCTGTGATCCCCTCACGTTAAATTAAGGTGAAATGACAACAAATGACTGGTTAAAATGTTTTACTCCTGGTAGAAACAAACTTGGAAGAGAATAATAAGCAATGTGATCTTTTATACATCTATAAGAAAGAAAAGAAAGGAAAGGACAAGAAAGGAGAAAAAGAGTCAAATGAATTGCCACCCAAGGATCTAGCATTGTCTCAGGTCCTGGAATCTTGGCTGGTGGGTGCATACACAACAGAGTTTTCTGTCACCTTTTAAGTTCATCTTACCAGCTGATAAGCATTTCTGTGTTGATGAATGTTTGAGGCATTAATTCCTTCAGTTCCTTACAAGGTTTTCTCCTTCAGCCCTTCCTGCTCCTTAAGCCCCCCAACCTCCACCACTCCCAGTGTCATTTATTGCCCTACCTGGGGACCACTGCCCCCTACATTTCCTAGCTCATTTCTTGCCGCATACCTGGTAGCAGACAAACTGTCAGGTGCCTCTTGACAACCACTGATCATCAGGCTATCAGTCCTTATAGGGCCAGAATTTGCAAGCAGACTGTGCCCTCTAGGCTAGCCCTGCTTGAGACAAGGGTCTTGCTGCTATCATTAAGACCTCTGTTACATTTCAGGAAATCATGAAAAAGCAGAGAGGCTGAAAAAGTTGACTTTATAAAGATAAACATTAAATAAAACAGCATCAGCCCTAAACAGAAGTAGCAGTGAGCTGGGAATGATGATAGTGGGGTGCAAGGGAGAAACGAGGTGCCTGAGTAGAAGAGGGTTTCAGCAGGGAGTGAGACACTCCCTACTCCTTGGGACAATCCCTTCCCTAAAATCTGCCATTTCCCAGTTTCCCAGGCACATCAAATGTAAAAGCTTAGCTCTTCCATCACATCATACTCTACACAAACAGCCTTTGTGTACCCTAGGAGGATTGTTGAAATCATTCTCTGCACTTAGAGCCATGGCAAATACACACAGGACCTCTGTTCTATGTTGCAAATAGGTTTAAGAGATTTGAAGCTGAGGAAGCCACACGTGTATATTGTATTTCACACTGCAGAAGGAGGATGCCTTGAGGACAGCATGCATGCTAATCTTCTACACATATCAAACAAATAATTTTTAGTAAGACAGGACACAATATCTAGCTAGTTTATAAAATTTTCCATATTGTTGGCCTGTAGAAAAGCAAGTGTTAAATAATCAAAATATAATGTCTGACAGATTTTTAGAAAACCTCTGCATCACAGTATTTAAATATATCATTATGTGCTTTTTAAAAACCTGATTGGAAAAATTACATCATTTTGGACATTCTCAACATTCAGTGCGTCAGCTCTCAGTGTCTAAGAGCCCTATAAATAGACGTTTGGACCACCTCAATACAATTCATGTATGCAGTTTTTTCCACAATCCACTTAACTATTATTCAAATAAAGTGCAACTGGATCTTTTCTTGGGAACAGGGATTATGCAATGCTCAGTACAGGAGGTTCAAGAAAAACAGCATAAAGCCAAACATGAGCTGCAAAAACCTGCAGAGCAGCAGAGTTTGTTTATATTTATTTATACACTGTGTTTCCATTTCTTTCTCACCTAACAGCCACTAGCTCCTTCTGCCTCTTTTAATCTACCAAACTCTATCATGTCTTAGTACACCAAGAGTGAGGCCAAGCAGTTAAACATCAATTGCCAAGTGATTAGTAATGAAAATATAATTGCAGGATGATCAAAACTTTAATATAACCAGATCCCTATGCTGCTAGGAACTACTGTTTCAAATTAAAATTATAAACCCCTACAGTACTGATGAGATTTTGCCAAAATCCACTGAATTCCGGAGTCTGTTAGAAAACCAAAGTATTTACAGTTTCAGGTCAGAGACTGCTAAATACTATGAGCACAGCTTTCTACACAAATAAAAATTTTAAATCTCATGTTTCTGAAAGGCAGCTGTTATTAATATGCTCCATTAACCTCCTTAAGAGCCTTCCAGTTACATGCAAATATAAAAATATACACAATTCAGCAATGAGAACTTTGAATGAAACCTTTGCAAATATGCTGTATAACACTACACACACATATACCTATATGTGTCTAAACCACACTTGAGGATGAGTTTCATTACCTGTGTCTGTCTTTTCCTTATACACTGAATATATCAATTATTTACCTAGTGTGAACCACTTGGGTAAAAAAGATCTATGAAAGATCTGAGTATATAATTTGATACTAGCGTCAAAGAAAGCTCCAGGATAAAATGCATTTAGAGGAATTCTTCATAAAAATGAACTTAGGGGTTTTGGTCAGTTCAACATGCAAAAGCTGTTTCTAAGGATCTCAATTTCATCTCACGTTTAAGGTTAATTCAGAACCTCAAGTAGCCCATCTGACTGCTCTGGGGAACTCCCAGCTCTGGAGACCCATAAGCTGTAAGCAAGTCTCATAAAAGGCTATTTTTAGCAGAACATGGTGCAGGTTATGGACTCGTGTTGTGGGGGTGAAGCCATCAAGGGAAGCAAAAAAAATGGGAGAACATGAAGAAGGTAGAAAATATCGGATCCTGTCAAATACCTACCAACGATTACAATGGGATATAATGCCGAAGTGTTGGCACCACAGGGGAGACATTTTAGGACCTGTCTTTCCTTTTCATTAGCTCAAGCTCTCTGGAATTAGGCACTGTGAAGTGCACAGGTGGAGGGAAAGGGCCTTCCCAGGAGAAAAGAGCAACTCCAACAGGGCACAGAGGCAGAGAACTGTGTTCGGGCTCAGTACAAGTCACCTGGGGGACTGCCAGTGGTTGCGGGGGTTGGAGGCAGCTGATGGCTCCTCTCCCACGTCTTCTGTAGTGGGGAGATACCGCAAGGAAAACAAGTCCAGAAGAAAAAACATCCATTTAAAATGGTAAACAAATAGCAGCGAAGACTCTAACAGTAAACTAATCACTTGCTTTCTGCCTGCCTTTCCACTGAATCATGACTCAGAAAACACTCTTTAGCCTACCCCAGTTCTTCAGCTTTCACCACAGGACTTTCTGCCACCAGCACCAGCAATCTCAATAATTCCCCATAGCCCCAAGTGCTTAACCCGGGCACTGCCAACCATTAGCATTTTAATGAAAAAGTTCCTAAAAGCAAGAATCTGTTTAGCATCACCATTTCCATTCTTTTTCCATTCTGTTTCTACCAGACTGGTGAGACATTTCACTTCAAGTGTGATTCAGAATGCCAAGTTCAGAAAAAAAATATCTCCACAGTTACACACCTCTTTCTTGCAACAAAGTTCTGGTTCTCCAGGGCTCTGCTTTCAAATTTAAAGGGCTGAAAGACAGTAAAAATGCCTTACCTCAATCATTGTGATATATTTGTTTTCAGTTTTTAGCCAACAGTTAAAAACATACAACATTTTCCTCTATGCAAGGATAACTGAAAGAGACCAAAGGAAACAATCTAAAAATCCAATTTACAACGTAAAAGAAAACTTTGTGTTGAGATACATCTGGTCCATAATACCAAACAGGAGGATTCAGCCTGAATTTATGTCAAAATGAGAGACATTCCAAAGAGAATGTATTTGAAAATAGAAGATATATGGCTCATTGTACTGGGCCTGGCTGAGCTGGAATTGGTTTTCCCCTACAGCAGCCCTCACGGTGCTGTGTTTTATGCTGGGAGCTGGCAGGGTGTTGGTAGCACCCTGATGTTATGGCTACTGCTGAGCAGTGCTTACACAGCACCAAGGCTCTTTCTGATATTTCCCCCAGTGGGACGGGGTGGGCAAGATCTTGGGAGGGGACACAGCCAGGACAGCTGACCTGAACCGACCAAAGGGATATCCCATACCACATGACGTCTGCTCAGTATAAAGCTGGGAGAAAGGAGGAAGGGGGTGGGGTCACCCTTGGTCCTCTGAAGCAACCACTACGTGTATTGGAGCCCTGATCCTGAGAAGGCCTGACATTGCCTGTCCATGGGAAGTAGAGACTAAATCTGTTTGCTGTTGCTTCCGCGCGTGGACTTTTGCTTCGCTTTGCTTATATTAAAACTGCTTTTGTTTCACCCACAAGGGTTAGTTTATCTTCTTTCCCCTCTTTACCCTATTGAGAAAACAAGGGGAAAGGGGGGGGGGAGTGATAGAGCGACTTGGTGGATACCTGGCATTTAGCCAGAGTCAAACCATCACACTCATATAAATATGCAAAAGTAGAATCTGCTAATACAATCTCTCAGCATACAACGTAATGCTCATAAATTATTGCAAGTTTAACACATTTGCAACATACAGGAACTAAGAGCAAGATATTAAAAATTTATTACATTATGTACATTCTTTCATTTAACACAAGTATGCCAATGTTGTGTAAGAAATCCCCACCCTTCTTTAGAAGACATGAAGACATTAAACAAGAATAATTTACAGAACACAAGTCCAAATACCTTCTACAGACAGCACACATTCAGAACATAAGCATATCCAAGGTATCGAACTTTTCTCCAACTAGACTCAACACTCATTATGTACCCCCCTGCCCAGTGCCCCTTATTATAATGAAAAAAAGAACTGCACATCTGCTCTGCTAAATAAGATCAGAGGAGTCAGTTTGACTGGATTAATCTATCCATACAGACAATAGTATTAGTTAGAAATGCACAGCTGGAGTTACAGGAAAGCCCACAAGTGATTTTTGTTATTTAACTCCTGGTTCTAGAAATGAGAAATTGTATCTACCTTGTGACTGTCTCACATTTTGATTTCTGCTGTTACACTAAAGTCATAATCACATCTAAACATTTACTTTATAAATGATAAAGAAATGTAGGCTGCACCTGGACTTCTTCCACCAATTCATGGACCTATAAATAAAGCCTGCAAGTCCTATAAAAACATAAATTCACTTGACACTTGTGACTTCAATAGCTGATTCCTTTTGGGACCTGTGATAATTTCAGCATCTGTTTGAAGGACTAGTAGCACCAAGTCTAGAGCTCTCCGCCACGCCTCTGTCTTAGCTGTAACATTATCATAAACGTTTAAACCCACCCCATGGTCAGCAAAGGGACCAGAGCCACCCCTGAGCAGATCACCTCTTCTAAACTCTTTCCATATATATGCCGAGGGAGAGCCACAGTCAGCTGCTTTTTTGAGGTGATGATCAACTAAGGTACATGCTTCCAACTCCGATGCAGCTTTCGCAGTGTTACACATAACCACTGAAAGATACTGCTTCCAGCCGCTTGCTAATGCTGGCAGCACAACTGATTTATACTCTGTCGCAGATGCTGCCAGCCAAGGAATGTGAAACGCTTTCATGGCATTTTTATTTGCTGGCTCTAAAGGCTGTTCTGCAAGCGTCTGAATGTGACTAAGGCACAAGAGCTCCACTGCACCACCACCAAGAAAAACCTTCTTGTCATTTAAAGCGTGATGGAGTCGATATGCTAAAGTCCAGAACTGGTCTTCAATGAGCTGCATCTTTGATGCTACAGTGGTGGTAAGCACGGCCGTGAGCAGCGGAATTCCTCGCGCCTTTATCCTGACTGGCACAAGCTCACCCAAATCCATTGCACGCCCGTCGCAGACCTTCCACAGCTCCACTTGGGCCCCACTCCCCACGCAACCAGCGTTCACCTGGGTGAGGTATGTCACTGGCTGGGCACTGGTGACCTCCCCAAAGGCACACAACACATCCCGAGACACAGAACCAATTACCAAGACACTGTTTGCTATGCATCTTTCCATTAAGTTTTCACACACATTCCCTTTGACCAAAACCAAGTTTACTTCAAAGCTTATCAGAATATCTAACATACTGCTTAGCCACAAGTCTCCTTCTCTGCCTTCCTGTAGTCTAGGATGCTCCAATATGGTCCTTACGTTACATGGTCTATTAAAACCTAAGTGACGATATTGTTCACTTAAGTCACCATCCATTAGCAGAATCCGAAGGGGTTTGTCTTCAATGTATTTGATAACTGTGGCTTGTTCTGGTGATACTAATGTGACAAATCCTGGGGAGACATGAGAATAGCTTTCAGGCAGGCCCAGTAAACAGCACGTCACAATTTCTGCAATATTAAACTGGGAAGAGCCACTGTATTCTGCTCTCTCTTGTTGATACTTGACGATGCTTTGTAGCAGTTTTGTGCTAGCCTGATTTCCGTGGCTCAGAGCCATGGCCAGGTGTCCTAAACCGTAACATTCACATGGATCTGCTGACGGTCCTGAAAGGTATCCCTGAAAGCTACTTTGATGATTTGAAAAATTGCATGTTCCTAGAGTGCTGAAGTATCTGCTATGGGTTAACTTTTGTTTGTTACAGCTGGATGCGAAAACATCACTTCCAGAAATCACAGATGTACTTCTGTCACCCGCCGGTTTGACAAGAGAAGCTATTGAACCAAAGCTGGCCAAAGGTGAAACCAAGTCCTCGTTAAAATTACAATCATTTTCTTGACGGGAACAAGAATTTATTGGAATTACTTCTTCTGGTGCAGAAATATCTTTCTGAGGATACAGGGAAATCTGAGGATTTAGGAGACTGTCACATCCAATTTGGTGAGTTTTGTTTTTAAAAGCATTTGGCTTAACACTGCTAGAACACAGCTCTTTATTTACATCATGTATTGCTATTTGAAGACACTGGACTCTCTCACAGCAAGAGTTCAACCCCTCGGTCATCACAGATACTATTGCTGAAACAGGAACATTCTGCTGGAGGCACTCCACTATAGCATTGCTCCACGCACCAGCGAGAAACAACAGGGTACTCATCCCAGTCTTAAACTCCTTGTTTTGTGCCTGAATGGTTTCATTAAGAAGCTGTCCAGCAGCAGTAGTTAAATCCAAACTTTCAATCAGTCTAACAGCAGAACAAATCAACGTGCTTTGGTTGGTGCTTTCATCCACAATGAATTTACATGATTTCATTGGCCCCAATAATGTTCTTCCAGCTACTGCCAAGGATGAGAGTTGCTGAAGTCCAATATGTCTTCTTGCATTCACGTCCCTGAAAGCCATGGGCAGCAGGCAGCCTATGTGAAAAGAACGCAAACTTATTGCCTCACCCTCACAGCACTTCAGAGCACATATCACCAAAATATTAAATTAACAGTCTAATGCTGAACACAGCTGTCCTGTGAGGCTCTCTGTATAAAACGGTTCTTCACCCTGTGAACTTATTACGAGACACTGATGCACACAGTTGATGAAATGGTACATTGCTAAAATACCATGGAATTTTTTCTTGCTGGCAAAGTGCTGTTAATTCCAGTGGTTTCTTAAACATGAAGCAGTACAGATTGTATAAAACTTCCATTTCTCTCCTGACCTGCTATCTGGAATTTCAGTTATTTGCCTTACTTAGGGCAAAAGTTCCTTAGAGCAGAATGGACATTTATGTGCAAACCAAAAGCACTCTGTACAGATCCATCTTGGTACCAATAGCTATGCTGCTGATTTTAACCTTCAAATCTCAGAAAACATAAATCAAACTTATTTTATTCTGATCCTATTTATTCCATTTAGCATGCATCAATACCTCAATAAATGTGCATGAAAAGGAATGCCACTTCTTTGTGCCTCACAAAGCAAACTGCCAAGACTTCAAGGTTTTGATCTACTACTCAGTTTTAACATGTCAAAAATAAATCTTCTTTCCCTTGAAATCCCTTCCACACCACAGTCCTGTGGCAGGCCACATGGATTAAACTAAAACTTCCTTTTTTTGTTCTTTTTTGAATGAAAAAGTATACACATGAAGAATTAAGAAGCCTTAGCCATATACCTTTTAAGCTGAGATTCAAATAATTGATTTAATCTCCCTAAAAGGTCCCTTTGCATGGCTATTCCAAATCCAGAAAACTCTTTTTCCATCCCATTTGAATATTGTCTCAGAAGACGGTGAAGTGTGAATTAAAAAGCAGAGCAGGCTGTCAGAAATAACCTTTATATGCTGACAGACCTGAAGCTCTAGTCCAGCCCAAACTGAAAAAGAATTCCCCTTCAATTACTAGATATGTCTTGAAGTACCAAAAAAAAAATCATTAACCAAGAAATTATTTTAGTCTATAGTTATCCATAATCAACAATTTAAGAAAAGGACTTTTAGATAGGCAGGTACTTTTGACTTTAAAACTGCACTGGGAATGCTCACCTGAAAACCTCCATCCAACTTGCTTAAGGGTTTTTCTGGAAATTTTTCCTGACAATGTCTTGCGATAGCCTAGGCACGCTATATACCTATCCCAGTACTTTCAGTAATAATAATAAAATTAAAGAAAGGCTCTTTTTTCTTAACTGGAATCCTTAATATCACAGCTAGCTTGTTTTGAAACCAACAAAAAAAAATTGAGTGATTAAATAATAATCATTGGATCATGGAATCCAATATGAAACATGTTTCCCCCAGTTCCCCAGAAACACATCATTCCATCTGATTTCTCTTAAGGACTTATTAGACAGTCATTTGGGGTTTGGTTTTTTTTGGTTGGCTGGGGGTGGGGGTGTGTGTGGATATTTGAGTTTTGTTTTGTGTTTTTTTCCTTCGAGATCACCATTTCTAAATTCAAGCTGTTCTCAGCTAGTAACGGTCACTTCTCAACCTGCTCTTGTTTTGATAGAAAGAACAAATAAATAACAAATCTGTGGTTTGCTTCATAAAATTTCAGGAAGAGCTAAATCAGCTCTGCTGAAAGGCCGAGTAATACCCTCTCACTGTCTAGGTCCTTGGCCCATAGCTCTGGGCAGAAGACAGTGCTGCTGTTTGGATGGCAGACAACTAGGGGAGGACTGGTGGGAAAGGGGTTTCCATTTTCCAGTACAGTGACCTTCTAACTCCCCAGTCAGTCCCAAATGAGGGTTCAGCTCAGAAGTATGAGTCACTGTCTTATCAGAACAGCATTAATTCAATGAATATGAAAGTAAGACTATTATGAGACATTAAATAAGGGCAGCACCTTGTCCATGTGCTTCCAGCAAACCTCAATGCAGCCAACTAAGTCGCTTAGCTAAAATTTTCTCTGAAATGTAGGTTCTAAGATGTGCCCCTTTACTTTCAGCCTAAACTCATCCTTTGAAACAGTAACTTCATTTTGGACACCAGCCTGTACTGCAGATCCATAAACCTGAACCAAACATTGACCCAGGGCTTGGCTCCAAAGCCAGATGAAGGCAGAGTATGCACTTACAGGAAAGGGGTTTTGTTTCACTGCTTGCACAACCTCTAGCATGTGTGATTTATGATTTTGTGATACATCCCCTCCCCTTTTGTCTTATGCATGTTATTTTGGCAAGAACATCACACTCCCCTATGCCGTAGAAACCAATATACTGCAGACCCAAAATTCAATTTTTTATCTCCATCTCCTGACCTCTTACCTTTTTCCACCCAGTCTAAGGTGGAAAAGGTAAAGGGCCGAGTGGAATTACATTTTGGAGTCAAAAACAAGTGACATCAGCAAAGAGATGAGGCATTCTAAAGAATAAATGAACTGGCAATGAAGGACAGCCATCTGTGAGACACCAACTACTACTGATGGCTTCTCCTGAGCTAACTTGCATGCCCACCTACTGCTGCCTGCCTCCTTGCCTGACTCTGTAAGGAAAATAAAACGACCTTAGGTTCAGTTTATGTTTACACACAGAGGTTTTAGGGGTCTCAAGTGAAGAACTCTGGGATACAAGAGGTACACTAAACACTTAGTACTCACTTTGTCTTACAGCACCTCGACCATGAAAGCTAAACTAATACAATAAAATTTTAGATCAGTTTTCCAAACTCATGTATCTCTGTGAAACACTGTCCAAAAAAAAGTCTCACATGCAGCACACATTCTCTTGCACCAGTACTAGTGCACAACTAAAGAGAAAGGGGCAGAAAATGCTCTGCTTGCAGCTAAACCACCAGGAGTTCAGGTAACTCGTGACTTACCTGGTCTACCTAAGCGCCAGCACTTTTATTACTAATGTAGGAAGGGAGAGAGCTTCCTAGACTTGTGCAGCCGAACCCAAACGCCCGTGGCCAAGCACCCCTGTGCCACTCGCGGCCTGGAAGCGGAGAGCAGCCAGCACGCAAGCGGGGAGGCGGGGGGCACCCCAGCACGAGCCGAGACCGCCCAACAGGCGCCCGGAGCCGCCCTGCTCAGGCCT